>NC_143030.1:28424592-28724592 GCF_057628025.1 Oncorhynchus mykiss
AACCAGGGGTATTTCACTCTTACCCCACGAGGTCCGGAGCCGGAGCTGGTTTTCTGTTCTTCTACCTGATAATTAATTGCATCCACCTGGTGTGCCAGGTCTAAACCTGGCATGGAACAATTAAAACAAGTAGTGGAACTGGCTTCGAGGACCAGAGTTTAGTTTTAGGGATTTAAACTATCACCCAGGTCTGTATAACACACCTGCATCGGATTTCATGTAATGTTCTTTGAGGAATTTTTATTGCTCTGAAGTAAAGTTTCGGACAGATGCATCTAAAAACACTCCTCTTGAATTAATGTGGAGTTCTATGGAACCCCTGTTATTCCTAGTTAGGCACCTGCTCATAACTACCATCTCTAGACCAGTGGTTCCCAACTCCAGTTGTCGAGTACCCCCAAAAGCACACATTTTTGTTGTAGCCCCAGAAAAAAAAACCTGTTTCAACTCATTTAGGTCCTGATGATTAGTTGATGAGTTGAAACGGTTGTTCTTGTCCGGGGCTACAATAGAAATGTGTACTGTTGTGGGTACTGGAGGACTGGAGTTGGGAACCACTGCTCTAGGTCATGCTGTGCATTCTTGGTAATAAAGTCTCTTTGTATGATAAATGTCATCTCATGGTTCAGTGAAATTAGATGACAACAGATAATGGATTGTTTAATGATGGATGTTTCAGTTACAGATGGAGATCATTGTCATAAACACAAAAAAATCCTCATTTGGGTGAAATTGAATTAAACCGTGCATGCATATGGCTCAATCTTGCATGCATATTGCCTCACCTTACAACTGAACTTTGTTCAATCAGTTATTTTGCTGTGTGGCAAAAGTTATTAGACAGTGTATATACCATTTGATTATAGCCTATATATTTACTGTTCATTAACTGAGTTTTATGAGCAAAGTCTGTTCACCCGGTGATGTGTTAATCTCATAAACCCTATAATACCCCTTTAATAGTGTGTGTTTACAGTAGGTGAATAAAACACCTGTTTGTACAGCTGCCTGTATTGCAGTTTACTGGAAATCCACTTACCTGGTAATAACATAGGGAGCAAAACAGATGATGAACGACCCAATGAAAATGCAGATTTTCTTGGTGGCTCTCTGTTTCCTCCGCTTTTGCTCTACCAGGCACCTTTGTTTCACACTGAAAATAGAAATGAACTTTTATTAGTCCAGCAGAACAAATGACAAAATATTATACATTTAATATTTCCTTATATTTTTCGAACACCTTCTTCTAAGCATGTTTCCTCAGGGTTGACGCTATAACCTCTTATCATAGACTACTGTAAAGTTATTACAGCCCATTGTAACGGCTATTCATTCCACACCTCATAAGTAAAGGAACATACATACGTTGGGTGAATATCCACCAGCAAGAACAGGGTCTGCATGGTTATAACGTCAATCCTTTTGCAGTGGAAGCGTGCAACTTTTAACACCTTCAGATAGGTGAAGCACAGGATCAGTAGCGAGAGCATGAAACTAGTGGCGTGGAAAACGACGGTGAAAATTGTAAACTTTATCCTGTCGCTCTCCTCGCTCAAATGCAAGGTGCACGAGGCGTAAATGTGGCTATAGTCAACCCAGGAGAACAGGAGGGCGATGACGGAAAACGTGAGGGAGTGGAGCCACGAGTAGCACATCATGATCACTGCGTCCTTGTAGCGCATTTTACTGGAGTAACTCAAGGGAAAGACCACCGCTATCCAGCGGTCTATACTGAGTGCTGCCATACTCAACATAGTGTTCGCAGTCAAAAAGGTCTCCAGAAAGCTCACTGTATGGCAAAGGCAATCCCCAAAAGGCTGCTGGTTTCCGATAATCCCCACCAATGTCGATGGCATGTTCAAAAGGGTGATAAGTATGTTGCAGAAAGACAGGTTCATGGTGAATATTCCCGGCACCTGTCGGCGGATCTCGGTGCTCTGGACAAAACATAGCAGCACCAGCAAGTTCGACAACAACGAGACAATTGCGACCACAATAATGAACAACGCGAAGATAATTTCCACAAAGTCCATGTCTCACTTCGAAAAGTCAACTTGCGTTTTACATACACCTGTAAATAATAAACACGTAATATCCACCATGATTGCACCGTCGTTTATCTCCAGTTGGTCCTCATTACAGAACGTAACTCCTGCAAGTCTCGCCGTCTCCAAGTTGGTGGAGCGCTGTCCAGAGTGCTGAAGTGAGGAGACGCGGGCGCGCCTTTCGAACCGCAGACCATTTCGTTAGTCAAACTTGTGGATTGTTCTACTCTCACAACAGATCACACACGTATTTGGAACAGCATTCACTGGTATGTGTAATTTAGCGTTTGGGTCCCACATGGGCTGATGTTTCGTATCTCCTCTCCCTCCTTCGACTACCTCCACAAGAACACAGTGGGACCGCTACGCGCCGCATTGTCTTGTAAACAGAACATGCGTACTAGAGAAACAAAGTGACTGTTAGGGGAGCCTACCCTGTCTAGCGCAGTCGTTTGAATAATAAAAATAAGCTATCACATTAAGCTAAAGAGAATGTCATCCATATAGTTTTATAATATGGGGAAGTTTCCCCCATTGGGTCATTGATACGTTTTGTAATTTACTAATGTGTTTGCGAAGTGATACACATTAGACTACAGATGGCAAAATTATGTTTCATAATGAACGAATATATACACCTTTACTGCGTCCTCATTTAATGATTAACTTTCCCAAATCGATAGTGGCTCAGCGACACCGCGCAGTGATAGGCCTGCTTGACAGATATCCAATAATTATGCGCGTCTCCCGTAGTCGAACCGCACCAGTGGCACTTTGGAGAGGCATGCAGGGAAACAGGCAAATATATCCGTTTCCCTGACATGAATTATTCACAAACCCTGAACAATTGTGTACGATTGTTAGAACTGAAATCTGTCTCAACTGTTTTGTAGTAAAATATGAATGTGACCAATTATGAATGCAAGAGAAGGTAGACATACAGTGCCTTGCGAAAGTATTCGGCCCCCTTGAACTTTGCGACCTTTTGCCACATTTCAGGCTTCAAACATAAATATATAAAACTGTATTTTTTTGTGAAGAATCAACAACAAGTGGGACACAATCATGAAGTGGAACGACATTTATTGGATATTTCAAACTTTTTTAACAAATCAAAAACTGAAAAATTGGGCGTGCAAAATTATTCAGCCCCCTTAAGTTAATACTTTGTAGCGCCACCTTTTGCTGCGATTACAGCTGTAAGTCGCTTGGGGTATGTCTCTATCAGTTTTGCACATCGAGAGACTGAAATGTTTTCCCATTCCTCCTTGCAAAACAGCTCGAGCTCAGTGAGGTTGGATGGAGAGCATTTGTGAACAGCAGTTTTCAGTTCTTTCCACAGATTCTCGATTGGATTCAGGTCTGGACTTTGACTTGGCCATTCTAACACCTGGATATGTTTATTTTTGAACCATTCCATTGTAGATTTTACTTTATGTTTTGGATCATTGTCTTGTTGGAAGACAAATCTCCGTCCCAGTCTCAGGTCTTTTGCAGACTCCATCAGGTTTTCTTACAGAATGGTCCTGTATTTGGCTCTATCCATCTTCCCATCAATTTTAACCATCTTCCCTGTCCCTGCTGAAGAAAAGCAGGCCCAAACCATGATGCTGCCACCACCATGTTTGACAGTGGGGATGGTGTGTTCAGCTGTGTTGCTTTTACGCCAAACATAACGTTTTGCATTGTTGCCAAAAAGTTCAATTTTGGTTTCATCTGACCAGAGCACCTTCTTCCATATGTTTGGTGTGTCTCCCAGGTGGCTTGTGGCAAACTTTAAACAACACTTTTTATGGATATCTTTAAGAAATGGCTTTCTTCTTGCCACTCTTCCATAAAGGCCAGATTGTGCAATATACGACTGATTGTTGTCCTATGGACAGAGTCTCCCACCTCAGCTGTAGATCTCTGCAGTTCATCCAGAGTGATCATGGGCCTCTTGGCTGCATCTCTGATCAGTCTTCTCCTTGTATGAGCTGAAAGTTTAGAGGGACGGCCAGGTCTTGGTAGATTTGCAGTGGTCTGATACTCCTTCCATTTCAATATTATCGCTTGCACAGTGCTCCTTGGGATGTTTAAAGCTTGGGAAATCTTTTTGTATCCAAATCCGGCTTTAAACTTCTTCACAACAGTATCTCGGACCTGCCTGGTGTGTTCCTTGTTCTTCATGATGCTCTCTGCACTTTTAACGGACCTCTGGGACTATCACAGTGCAGGTGCATTTATACAGAGACTTGATTACACACAGGTGGATTGTATTTATCATCATTAGTCATTTAGGTCAACATTGGATCATTCAGAGATCCTCACTGAACTTCTGGAGAGAGTTTGCTGCACTGAAAGTAAAGGGGCTGAATCATTTTGCACGGCCAATTTTTCAGTTTTTGATTTGTTAAAAAAGTTTGAAATATCCAATAAATATCGTTCCACTTCATGATTGTGTCCCACTTGTTGTTGATTCTTCACAAAAAAATACAGTTTTATATCTTTATGTTTGAAGCCTGAAATGTGGCAAAAGGTCGCAAAGTTCAAGGGGGCCGAATACTTTCGCAAGGCACTGTACCTGTATTGCTGAAATCCATGCAGCCCCAATAGTTTAGATTCTTTCATTATAATATTGGTGTAATATTTGACTGGATATCATCATGTCAAAGAAAGACACACTGGAAAATGATGCGTTTGCATATTCATGAGGCAATAACTCTTACCTCATTTGGTGGAAAAGTACTGTACATCCCTACAGCCTACTAGCATAATTTACATGCCAGAGATTAACTCATCACTGATGCTAATGCAGTAAATGTCCTGTATCTGAAAAGAACCATCATCAGAGCAACTATAACTGTCATCACCGGCCTCAATTATGCAAATTAGTATTTTGTCAAACATAAAGTGAAAATATAACAGTTCTAATATATTAGAACTCCAAAGCCCAGAATAGCAGCCTTGTAATGGACAAAGACTAATATGCGTCATCGGTCAATGGGGGTAAATAAATGTCAGATAGTCTCTTATAGCTAGTCCAATTGATTCCTCATACATTTCTCATTTTTTTATTATTCCACAAGGAGCAATAAAATCCAGCCCCCACAGAGTCCATCTGGCTCTTATAATCACAATCACTAATATGGTAAGTCTACTGTTAAAATACAGAATAAATGACAGTATGCAAGACCATATGTACCACCTGTACTGTCTCTATTGTATGAATAACTCTTCCAAGTAAAAGCAGTGCTACACAATCAATCAAATGTATTTTACAAAGCACTTTTTACATAAGCATGTGTCACAAAGTGTTATACAGAAACCCAGCCTAAAACGCCAAATAGCCAGCAGTGCAGATGCAGAAGCCTAGAGGGAAACCAGGCTCCGAAGGGTGGCCAGGCCTCTTCTGGCTGTTACGGGTGGAGATAATAAGAGTACAAGGTAAGATTGTTCTTTATGATGTTCAAATAATAACCACAGTGGTTATAGAAGGTGCAACAGTTCAATACCAAAGGAGTAAATGGTTACTGTAATGTAGGCCATGAAAACTAATCTCCAGCTCTAAGCAAGTAAATCAGTGAATATAACCCACATTTGCAGTACTAAATCAATATGCTAGTTACTGCAGACTAGTATTATAACTAATCAACAGCCCTGATGAAGGTAAGGCACTTTATGAGTCCCCCTCCCCCTGTTTTTTGAGGAAAACAGCTAACTTCCTACTATTCTACCCATTTTGACATGGAGCAAAGAGAAACATGTGCAGTTTTATAGCTAATCTCATGCTATTCTACACATTTTGCCATGAGTCAGAAAGAAAATGTTGCTGTTGTAAAGCTAATTTCCTGTCATTCAAAAAATGTTTGATATTCTTATGAAGTGTTCATAATAATGCTATTTTGGGAGGCGGGCGGGGGAGGGCAACCCACCACCAAAATAAATAAAAAATGATCTGGCCAATGGCCCCCTACCCAGCTGGGGCCCCTGGGCTATACAGCCTTGGTTAGCCCATGCATTGTGTGTGTGTGTGTGTGTGTGTGTGTGTGTGTGTGTGTGTGTGTGTGTGTGTGTGTGTGTGTGTGTTTGTGTGTGTGAGTCAGAGATTAAGGGAGGTGAAGTGAGGCAGCGTGCAATGTCAGCTCCCTACAAATGACTGATCAAATGGCTGTGAGGGGGCTAGCTATAACTGAGCTCCTGGGAGGGAAATGGATGGCTATTTATAGCTATGATTGGGTGTCACATCCAATATAACTCTCCCAGCTCCCGCTGCATTAACAAACCTCAGGTGGGCACTGGTGTGAAGTGCAGTATTGGGCACCAAATAAGATAAGGTTCTTGGAGGGTTTGCTTTGTTGGAGTTGTTAGCCGTGCTATTTAAAGACAACAGGTCTGGATTAATAACGGCTCTAAGTTTACACTTACTGTGACCTAGTTAAAGGCAGGCTTTGCAATTTGATTGATGATAATCTTTCTTTGTTGGCACAAGATCTATGAGGACTTACTGAAGATTGGAAGTGCATAAATACATAAAATACGGTATAGTCTGACAGGTTAGTCAAATGGGGATTACACACTTGACATCACGTCATTTACAACAGTGGATGTGTACTGTCCCCTGAGCAATGATTCACACAATTGGCACCAACTGACAATGGATCACAGAGATGAAGAGGTGTCTGTCAGACAAGGAATGCGTTTACTTTGCACTTCTATATTGCTTTGCAAAAGTGCATCGCAGTGCTCAGTTTGAGGCTATGTTCTTCGGCGCTTATGTAACCATGGTTGAGCTTCACGCAAACCAACAGTCCTCACCTTAGGATAGCAACTAAGACGATCAAGAGAAGTGATGTTATTCCCCTCATATTCCCCCATGGCTGACAATGTACCTGGGATGTCTGTTAGTGTGTACCCATACGGTAGCAACCTTAAAATAGCAGCCTGCTGTGAAGTGCATGGAAGTACATAGCATAGGTGAGGGAAAAGGGCTCTTGGATGGTCACAGGTTGAGGAAGTCACCCACAGAATGGCAGGTTTCTGAGAATCAGCAGTGGTCACAAGGACTGTGGCGGTCCCGAAATGTCATCAGCCGGTGATTGTCAAGCAATTAACTGTCGGTCTCATGGTAATTGACGTTAATTAAAATAAGCACATTTAGGATCTCCTGGCTTTCACTCATAGACTACAAGCTACTGATGCAGACCTTTGGAACATCTACATTTCAAGAAGTCTTATAAATCCATATAATATAGCCTACACCTTTACAGGAAATCCATTATTTATTTTAGACAGGTCTAAAGAAGCATGATATGAAGAAAATGTCATCTATTTCAGAAGAACAGAATAGCATACTCTGCCAAATGACTGTGGGCTACACTAGTTAATTTAGCAGACAAGATTTGCTTAGAATTCCGTGGCATTATTTTATACTATTTTATAGTATGAAGAATACAATTGAACAAAGCTGAATAAAATAGAAAGGATATTTTCTGCAAGCAATATGAGGGAGTGTGCACATGCAGCTATTCCACGTTGAGAGGTTAACAAAGAAATAGGTCATTTAGAATTTTTCATGTAAATTGAGTTGTTCTACAAAGGTTGGGCTACATGTTTAGATAATAGAGGCCATCACTCTGTTTTCTCGTTTAATTGCATAGTTTATAGAAATGGTGCGCAACATGAGCTCATGGGCTCTCGTGTAGTGTTTGATTTTAATGACATCTGCATTGATGTCAGAGTGATTAGTTGGGCAATAGAGTGCTGAATACCAGGCAGTTGGCAAGTTTGGTAGGCTACTAATGACCATCAGCAGCATCAGAGCTTGGAGAAGCCTAATTACCGTGACTAAAGCCTTCATGACCGCAACAGCCCTAGTGGTCACCAACCTTTTCTGAGTCAAGATCACTTTCTGAGTCAAAATGCAAACCAAGATCTACCACTCCGATTTTTTTTAAACATGACTTAAACGTTAACCTATGCAACATCAACCAATTAAAAACAGTTATGTTGCAATGAGGTATGTGCAGTAGGCTACAGGCCCAATACATTATCATTGCATATTGCTATGCTTCAATTGCCCTGTTAATGTTGTTCTTCTCAGACCATTTTAAGATTATATTTGAAAAAATGAGGTATATGACCACACTGGTAAATTTGTTGTATTACTTGTGAGGCACAGCTGACTGAGCATAATAATATATATATATATATTTTACTGGACTGGTGGCCTGCATCTGATGGTCAGTCTGAGGGGAGAGAGGGATCAACGGTGAGGCTCCCGACTCACTGTCCCTTCTCTCTCCCTCCCTTGGCTGAGAAAAGGGGATACAGTCTTCCAGCTGATGGCGAAACTGAAGTTGCACTGCATTAATTCCTCAAGCACTAATTCATGCTGTTACTCCTATGATCCGATAAAGTGAAATATACCTAGATGTTAAAAAAGACACATGCTGCTAATGATAACAACGCAAACTTATCAGAAACACTTTGCTATATGCTACTCCTTCAATGCAGCTGCAGTGCTGGTTGTAGCGTAAGTGGAAGTAGGGAGAATGCACATTCTATGGCTTATACACCCATGTGTTCTGGAGCAACAGTGAGTAAAGTTTATTCCAAGAAAAGCGGCCTATTTATACAGATAGATGCAAATTCCAAGTGCAGTCGGCATGAGCATTCCCTTGCAGCAAAGTTAACGTTTTTGTTCCTGTTGGAAAAGCTACATGCCTAAACCATGTCTGGTCCAGCGACAGTGGGAAAATAGCACAGTTTATACATTATGAAAACGTTTGGAAAAAACATTATAAAACAGTTAGTTAGAAGTAATTGATTCCAATAGAGACCTAAGAGTCAGAGGTCACCCCATGACTTATTCAGTCGGTTTGATGATGTAGAGATAGTTACTTAGGGCTAGGAACATAAGGTTATAAGGTCATTTAATCCTTAAGACTGTCAATCTTTCCTCACCCTCAAGGAACAGTACACCGTCAAGTATAGATCAATGTCTAATCTCTGAGGTTAGAAATATTTTGAAAGTAGGCCTATAGTTCTGAAAATAATGATTATACTTCACTTAATTCTTATGTAATTATGTCACTTAGTTCTTCGTCATTGGCAGAGTCAGACGTAAAAGACAGCTCTGTACTATGACATTAGGTCATACATTGTCATTTCTTTAACATACAGTCAACATCCTAAGGCACAGGTTTGACAATGCTATTCGAACCTGAATGGGAAGTAATTTGAAAAGTAACCCAATGGGGGTGCAGCGATAGAGCTGGGCTAGGCCAGGGACATACAGTATATTTATACAAAATGTATATTTATTTCTGATCTAGATATATGGCACTGGCTAGGCTGATGTTGATTGTCTGCTTTGTGTAGTGTTTACAGTTAATAGCAGTCAGGGACAGGTCTGCACAGCATACTGCACAACATACCTGAAACCCCAGACACTAGAACACTAAACGCATTACATTCTCAGGTCTAGCATACTAATTTGACGCTTGCCAGCAACCAAGTTTACAAGAAATGTTACTTTCAAAACATAGAAATATTATGGAATAAAACGCAGCATCATATGACACAAAATGCATCATTCGGATTGATGATTTCTGTATTTTGAATGTTACATATCTTGAAAACATGTTGTGACTATATCAACAACGGACTTATGAAACAAATACCAAAATATTGTTTTTAGGTGGAGTTTTCCTTTAATTGCCTATAGATAGATATGTGTGGCACCTTCTTTAACCTTTGTTTATTGGTCAGCCAGCCAGCCCCATATACTACCCACCATTGCGACCTGTACGCTCTCATTGGCTGGCCCTCGCTTCATACTCGTCGCCAAACCCACTGGCTCCATGTCATCTACAAGACCCTGCTAGGTAAAGTCCATCACCCACCTGTAGCACGCGCTCCAGCAGGTATATCTCTCTGGTCACCCCCAGAACCAATTCTTTCTTTGGCCGCCTCTCCTTCCAGTTCTCTGCTGCCAATGACTGGAACTCCCTCACTAGCTTTAAGCATCAGCTGTCAGAGCAGCTCACAGATTACTGCACCTGTACATAGCCCACCTATAATTTAGTCCAAACAACTACCTCTTTCCCTACTGTATTTATTGTATTTTATTTATTTATTTAGCTCCTTTGCACCCCATTATTTTTATTTCTACTTTGCACATTCTTCCACTGCAAATCTACCATTCCAGTGTTTTACTTGCTATATTGTATTTACTTTGCCACCATGGCCTTTTTTTTGCCTTTACCTCCCTTATCTCCCCTCATTTGCTCACATCGTATATAGACTTGTTTCTACTGTATTATTGACTGTATGTTTGTTTTACTCCATGTGTAACTCTGTGTCGTATGTGTCGAACTGCTTTGCTTTATCTTGGCCAGGTCGCAATTGTAAATAAGAACTTGTTCTCATCTTGCCTACCTGGTTAAATAAAGGTTAAATAAAATAAATAAATAAAAAAGTTGACTGTGAAAAAGTCAACAGGTTGTTGTTCTTAATAGCTACCATAAAAACAATGAGATCCTTGATTTCTATATTTGAAGGGGAACTCCACTCCAAAATGAGATTTTGACATGGGCCAAATTCAACAGGGAACAACATTGCAGAACATTCAGATAGATATACATTTTGTAGAACAGTATTTCCTCTCTGCCATGGGGAGTAAGGAATCATGTCAACTGTGACTCTGCTTCTCACTTTTAATAGTTGTAATAATAGTAACTTTTTTGACAGTATTCCAGCGCACTAAGTGTCTACACTCAGTGGTGGAAAAAGTACCCAATTGTCATACTTGAGTAAAGGTAAAGATACCCTAATAGAAAAGGACTCAAGTAAATGTAAAAGTCACCCAGTAAAATTCTACTTGAGCAAAAGTCTACAAGTGTTTGGTTTAAAATATACTTAAGTATCAAAAGTAAAAGTATAAATCATTTCAAATTCCTTATATTACGCAAACCAGATGGCACCATTTTCTTGTTTTTTACATTTACGGACAGCCAGGGGCACACTCCTACATGCAGACATAGGGATGACCAGGGATGTTCTGTTGATAAGTGTGAATTGGACCATTTTCCTGTCCTGCTAAGCATTCAAAATGTAACAAGTACTTTTGGGTGTCAGGGAAAATGTATGGAGTAAAATGTATAATATTTTCATAAGGAATGTAGTGAAGTAAAAGTACAAGTTGTCAAAAATATAAATAGTAAAGTACAGATATTTGTACTTATGTATTTTACACCACTGCCTACACTTGACACTTACATGCGATTTCTGCTATCAGAATATGAAAATCGTATTGAAAAGATGGGTTTGTGGTCTGATTGTCTTCAGATCTGGCTGACCGCTTCAGGAGGTGGTCAGGGATGCATTGTGTTTGGACACAATCAGACTACCGATAGCACATACAGTGGGCGACGCCATCAGCACTCCTCCCACAAGTCTCCAGAAAACTGTGTTGGGACCGAGAGGCACCTTTTCATTATAAAGTTAGAGGAAATATGTTCCTAGCGTGTTAGGAACGTGCTTACTGGCCTCATAAATGCTAGCCAGCTAGCTAATATTTCAAAAAACACTTTTTGGTTTGGCTAGAGATATGCTAACCCATTTGCAATCCCTTTAGCGTTGCTTGCTAGCTTGCTAGCTACTGTAGCTACAGAGGTTAGCTGGGGAGTTAGCTCCAGTAGTTAGCTACTGACATCAGGTGTTGTTGTGTTATTATCTATTTAGCTTATTCCACCGTTTGTAGAATGCATACTGGCATTTGAATATAGTGCAGGAAAAGGGAATCCGGACACATTGTGGATACGGTAGACATATTTAAATGTAGGTGTAGACGTGGGCTCCAGAGTGGCACTGCATCTCAGTGCTAGAGGTTCGATAACCGGCTGTGATTGGGAGTCCCATAGGGCGGTGCACAATTGGCCCAGTGTTGTTAGGGGTAGGCTGTCATTGTAAATAAGAATTTGTTCTCAACTGACTTGCCTGGTTAAATAAATAAAATGATGCATTTGTAATTCCATGAGCAGAACACTAAAGCTGCATGAGCTGTCTAGACATGGCCTGAGTGTGTGTTGCAAGCTTAAAGTCCAATAACCTTGCCAATATCTAAACATTCCACATATGCCCTAATGTTACAATACTTCCCTAGTTTAATCTGTACCATCAATAGCCTCTAAGAAGGTGTGTTTCTCTATAATAACCAAATTCCTTTTTGCGAGTTAGACTTGCTTACCCACCCCCATACAGTAGGAGTAGGTGAAATGGTCTGGCCCACTTCACATGACTACAGCCTGACTCAACCCCTTGCTGATGAAATGTTTTGGTTGCTCGACCACAGGTGGCCAGAGCTCTGTCAAACCTTTGCTTTGTTCACCAGGCCACCCTCTTTTATGTGGAGACCAAACAGTGTGGACAGAGAGCAAGCAGGTAGAGAGGTAGGCAGGATGCATAAATAATGCCTTTTCAGTTGGATGAATAGAATGAATCCCTTCGACCCGGCCATAACACAGTGTGGTCCCTTTTGAAAGGGCTCCTTTCTTCGTTTATTGATGACCCGGTTTCTCTACAGTATTCGGTTATCTATCGTTCTATCCATGTGTTTTTTCATTTTCTTCCAACGATATCAGCGGTAGTATATAGCACGTGTACGCATTACCCTACTCTCTGCCTTGACTGCTCATAACTGTTGAGTCATCATGCAGATAGGCATTTTAATTGGGTAGAAAGAGGTCACATTTCTGACTCGCCATACTAACTGTGTCCTCTTCACTCCCTGTAGAGCATAGGAGTGCTATAAGGTCATGCCATGCAAGACGGACGTTGAAGTGAGAACATTCAGTGACTGACCATTAACAGCCCTTTCGCAAACAAAGAAGTGAACAAATCAAATGAAACTATATTCAAAGAGCATTTCTGTCATTAAAGCTTTGAACGTCCTCATACACTTTACAGTAAAATAGACAACAAAATACATTAAAAGAATTAACAGAATTAAGAAAGTGACTGAGGTAACTGAGGAAAAGCCCATAGCAGCTATTCAGTGAGAGAGGACTATGAAAGTCGAGCTCTGAACTCAGTGAGTTTACAGTAACGTGTAAACGGAGACTGTGGGAACAGATTGACAGTGAGCCATGGCACAGCACAGGCAGACACGCTGCATTCATTATCATCCGGAGACAGGAGCTCTTTGAAGCCAGCCCAGGAATCAACTAGCAGACAGGAGTGGCCGGCAGGCAGGCAGCGCTAACAGCTTCTGCAAGCACGCAATGAAAAGGCCCTCGTAAAAAAAAAACTAGACCAGTGATAGAGAAAACACCACCAAACAGCTTATAAAAAGGGTGATGGTGTAATGACATAATGGGTCACTTGGGATTATGTGTGTATAATGTTATTTGTGTGGCGGTGACAAAAATATGTTTAGGGAGTTTTATTAGCGGTTACACGGCCACTGTCAGAGTTTCATATGTTTGTTTGAACACAGATTGAAACACAGATTGAAACACAGATTGTACATCTGAAACATTTGGCAGATTTGAGCTGCCTCTGTGTGCCTACTGAAGAAAAGTTTAGTGTGTCACGTTTGGTTCTGCAACGGAGGGAGTAAAATGGAAGTGCAGGTGGTTGACACTGTTGTCTATACAGTGATAACAATCGTCTCTACACGATAATGATCCCATTCATATTATGACCCTCTGCAATTATATCATCCATGTTAAATGGAGCTACTATGTCACATAGATTCATGTTGTACTACTGTCTGTGTTACATAATTCTTTCATGTTATTGTAAACATAGAAATATCATTCTATGATTGGAAGACTGCAGATTGGAGTTGATGATGATTGATTACTAATGCCTGGCGAGTGTCATTTGATGATATGCCGGTTATCTGAGCACTGGTTTTTGATCCCAGTTCTCGATATTCTAGTGTTGTTTTTGTGGGTTTGTTGTTCTGAGAAATTCTGTTTGATTTGGCTTTTACAACCTTTGACAGTAAATCATTAAGGCGAACAAAACAGGTGTGCTTTGAAAGTGCTCTCCTCTCACTTTCTCTTCTGTTCACCGGATATGTAGGATATTCAGGATTTCACCACCTGTTCACCCCCCCACACATACAAGTCCACACACACACACACCATCAGGTGGTGAGGGTAGGTAACAACATCTCCACCCCGCTGATCCTCAACACTGGGGCCCCACAAAGGTGTGTTCTGAGCACTCTCCTGTACTCCCTGTTCACCCACGCCTCCAACTCAATCATCAAGTTTGTGGACGACACTACAGTGGTAGGCTTGATTACCAACAACGACGAGACGGCATACAGGGAGGAGGTGAGGGCCCTCGGAGTGTGGTGTCAGGAAAATAACCTCACACTCAACGTCAACAAAACAATGGAGATGATTGTGGACTTCAGGAAACAGCAGAGGGAGCACCCCCCTATCCACATCGACGGGACAGTAGTGGAGAGGGTAGTAAGTTTTAAGTTCCTCGGCGTACACATCACGGACAAACTGAATTGGTCCACCCACACAGCAGCAGCGCCTCTTCAACCTCAGGAGGCTGAAGAAATTCGGCTTGTCACCAAAAGCACTCACAAACTTCTACAGATGCACAATCGAGAGCATCCTGTCGGGCTGTATCACCGACTGGTACGGCAACTGCTCCGCCCACAACCGTAAGGCTCTCCAGAGGGTAGTGAGGTCTGCACAACGCATCACCGGGGGCAAACTACCTACCCTCCAGGACACCTACACCACCCGATGTCACAGGAAGGCCATAAAGATCATCAAGGACAACAACCACCCGAGCCACTGCCTGTTCAACCCGCTATCATCCAGAAGGCGAGGTCAGTACAGGTGCATCAAAGCAGGGACCGAGAGACTGAAAAACAGCTTCTATCTCAAGGCCATCAGACTGTTAAACAGCCACCACTAACATTGAGTGGCTGCTGCCAACATACTGACTCAACTCCAGCCACTTTAATAATGGAAATTGATGGAAATTGATGTGAAAAATGTATCACTAGCCACTTTAAACAATGCCACTTAATATAATGTTTACATACCCTACATTACTCATCTCATATGTATATGAATATACTGTACTCTATATCATCTACTGAATCTTGCCATCTTTATGTAGTACATGTATCACTAGCCACTTTAAGTTTACATACCCTACATTACTCATCTCATATGTATATACTGTACTCGATACCATCTACTGCATCTTGCCTTTCTGTACCATCACTAATTCATATATCTTTATGTACATATTATTTATCCCTTTACACTTGTGTGTAAAAGGTAGTAGTTGTGGAATTGTTAGGTTAGATTACTGGTTGGTTATTACTGCATTGTCGGAACTAGAAGCACAAGCATTCCGCTACACTCGCATTAACATCTGCTAACCGTGTGTATGTGACAAATACAATTTGATTTGATTTGATTTAATAGATTGCAATTTAAAAAGGCCTAGTTCTAAGAAACATCTCTCAGTTCTTCCCATAATACATTTTTTTCTCTCGTTCGTCCCCCATCCCCTTCTTTACCTTTTCCTTTTCCCAGGGGGAGGAAATGTCCTAGCGGGCAGTTATACACGGCCTGCATCTAATACAGAAGAAGTAAACTGACAGTTTCGGCACTTAAGCCATCCATCAAGATCCATCAACGCCACACAGACATGGTCACTCTGTTCCTGGGTTCGACCGGGGGCCCCGGAAAGTGCTAGGCCAGTGTTACGTAATGGGTGAACGATGCATGACTTATGTCCCAAAGCCCCTGGGCACCACACTCACTACTATACAGACTTCAGCACTCAGCCTGGAGCAGGAGGTCTTATGCTTACATTGCTGAGCAATACATGCATTGAACATTATAAGGGCCTCCATAATGCAATCTGAACTAGCACTAAACGACTACATTATGTCACCTGTTATAATCATTTGGGATGTGTTATTGTGGTAAGTGAGTGTGTTGGGCAATGTTGTTATATATGTTTAACATACAGTGCCTTCGGAAAGTATTCATGCCTCTTGACTTATTCTACATTTTGGTGTGTTACAGCCTTAATTCAACATTTACTAAATCAATGTTTTCCTCGCCCATCTACACACAATACCCCATAATGGCAAAATGAAAGCACGTTTTTATAAACTGTTGCTAATTTATTGAAAATGAAATACAGAAATATCTCGTTAACGTAAGTATTCATATCCCTGAGTAAACATGTTAGAATCATATTTAGCAGCAATTACAGCTGTGAGTCTTTCTGGGTAACTCTCTAAGAGCTTTGCACGCCTGGATTGTACAATATGTGCACATTATTATTTTTTAAATTCTTCAAGCTCTGTCAAGTTCATTGTTGATCATTGCTAGACAGCCATTTTCAAGTATGGCCATAGATTTTCAAGCCATATTAAGTCAAAACTGTAACTAAGTCACTCAGGAACATTCAGTGTTGTCTTGGTAAGCATCTCAAGTGTATATTTAGCCTTGTGTATATTTGGCCTTGTGTTTTAGGTTATTGTCCTGCTGAAAGGTGAATTTGTCGCGCAATGTCTGTTGGAAAGGAGACTGAACCAGGTTTTCCTCTATGATTTTGCCTGTGCTTAGCTCTATTCCGTTTCCTTTTATTCCCCAAAAGAACTGCCTAGTCCATCCCGATGACAAGCATACCCATTACATGATGCAACCACCACCATGCTTGAAAACACGTGGAACTGAATGATATGTTCTATTGGACTTGCCCCAAACATAACTCGTTGTATTCAGGACATAAAGTTAACCTTTGTGCCCCATTTTTTTTCAGTTTTACTTTCGTGCCTTATTGAAAACAGGATGCATGTTTTGGAATACTTTTATTCTGTACAGGCCTCCTACTTTTCACTCTGTCATTTAGGTTAGTCTTGTGGAGTAACTACTATGTTGTTGATCCATCCTCAGTTTTCTCCAATCACAGCCATTAAATTATGTAGCTGTTTTAAAGTCACCATTGTCCTCATGGTGAAATCCCTGAGCTGTTTCCTTCCTCTCCGACAACTGAGTTAGGAAGGACTCCTGTATCTTTGTAGTGACTGGGTGTATTGATTAACCATCAAAAGTGTAATTAATAACTTCACCATGCTCAAAAGGATATTCAGTGTCTGCTTTTTTTTACCCATCTACCAATAGGCGGCATTGGAAAACCTCCCTGGTCTTTGTAATTGAATCTGTGTTTGAAATTCACTGTTCGACTGAGGGACCTTACAGATAAACTGTATGTGTGGTTTACAAAGATAGTCATAAAACAATCATGCTGAACACTATTATTGAGTCCATGCAACTTATTATGTGACTTGTTAAGCAAATGTTTACTCCTGAACTTATTTTAACTAATTGACTCAAGGAGTTTCAGCTTTTCATTTTTTACTAATTTGTAAAAAATTGCTATAAACTTAATTCCACTTTGACATTATGGGGTATTGTGTGTAGGCCAGTGACACAAAATCTCAATGTAATCCATTTAAAATCAGGCTGTAACACAACAAAATGTGGAAAAAGCCAAGGGGTGTAAATACTTTCTGAAGGCACTGTAACTTGTTGCTTGAGAGGCAAGAAAAACAAAACCTGTGACATGCTTTTTGGGAGGGCTTCATTATCTATTCAAAGCGATTTCATAAAAATGTACTTTGTAAGTGATTGAGTAGTTGCAATTGGGCAACTTTCTCTTTTATAAACGAGCACTTTGCCAATATATTGGGTCCCAATTTCACACAAGGCAGTCAACAGAAGAATGATTCTGCCACAGTCTCGGATGTCATTACTTTTTCAACAGGCCCATGCAGTATTAACTAACCAGTGTTACATAAGTCTAATCAGGGAAGTAAGTGAAGGCTTCTAGAAACCTCCGACCGCACCACCAGCCGATTTCTCGTTCATCTTTAATTAAGCATAAGGTGCAGCGTTGATTCATCTGTACTCGACAAGATCTATTTTCAGCCGTCGTTGCCCACTCTCCGACACTCTCTGGGGAAGGAAGAGGGGAGTCTTTAAAAGAACGAAGGGCTATAAAAAATATCCTGGTAAAATGTGATTGTATTGAACAGCTCTACTTCCATAAAGAATGGACCTGTTTAGTTTTTTGACATGTCGGGCAGGTATTAAAACCAGTTTGTTCCTATCTACTCAGCTATACTACCGTTCAAAAGTTTGGGGTCACTTAGAAATGTCCTTGTTTTTGAAAGAAAAGCACATTTTTATCCATTAAAATAACATCAAATTGATCAGAAATACAGTGTAGACATGGTTAATGTTGTAAATGACTATTGTAGCTGGAAATGGCTGATTCTTTATGGAATATCTACATAGGTGTACAGAGGCCAATTATCAGCAACCATCACTCCTGTGTTCCAATGGCACGTTGTGTTAGCTAATCCAAGTTGATCATTTTAAAAGGCTAATTGATCATTAGGAAACCCTTTTGCAATTATGTTAGCACAGCTGAAAACTGTTGTTCTGATTAAAGAAGCAATAAAATCGTCTTTAGACTAGTTGAGTATCTGGAGCATCAGCATTTGTGGGTTCGATAACAGGCTCAAAATGTCCAGAAACATGTTCAGGAGCCTTACTGGGTCATACGCACTACCCTCTGTAGTGCCTTGCGGTCAGAGGCTGAGTAGTTGCCATATCAGGCAGTGATGCAACCATTCAGGATGCTCTCGATAGTGCAGCTGTAGAACCTTTTGAGGATCTGAGGACCCATGCCAATTCTTTTCAGTCTCCTGAGGGGGAATAGGTTTTGTCGTGCCCGCTTCACGACTGTCTTGGTGTGCTTGGACCATGTTAGTTTGTTGGTTATGTGGACACCAAGGAACATGAAGCTCTCAACCTGCTCCACTACAGCCCTGTCAAAGAGAATGGGGGCATGCTCAGCCCTCCATTTCCTGCAGTCCAAAATCATCTCCTTTGTCTTGATCACGTTGAGGGAGAGGTTATTGTCCTGGCACCACACGGCCAGGTCTCTGACCTCCTCTCTATAGGCTGTTTCGTCTTTGTCGATGATCAAGCCTACCACTGTTGTGTCATCGGCAAAATTAATGATAGTGTTGGAGTCTTAATCACATCAGCTGCAGAGAGCGTGATCACACAGTCGTCCGGAACAGCTGGTGCTCTCATGCAAGTTTCAGTGTTATTTGCCTTGAAGCGGAGCATAGAAGTCGTTTAGCTCGTCTGGTAGGCTCTCAGCGGTGCTTCCCTTTGTAGTCTGTAATGGTTTGCAAGCCCTGCCACATCTGACGAGTGTCAGAGCCGGTGTAGTACGATTCGATCTTACCCCCTTAATAAACAAACAGCACGGCTTACAGTAGTGGCTCTCTGTTTTGATGTTACTTTTTGCCCACCCCTGGTCCACATGTTGCTGTTTGACTTTTTCATATTTTCTGCCAGACACAACTGCCACGCTCGTCGAAATGAGTAGATCAAGGCGCAGCGTGCGTAAAGTTCCACATCATTTTAATAAACCGAAACTCACTGAACAAAAACAACAAACAACCAAACGAAACGTGACGCTACTGTTGTGCACTCAGGCAACTAAATGTAGACAAGATCCCACAACACAAATGAGGAAAATGGCTACCTAAATATGATCCCAAATCAGAGACAACGATAAACAGCTGTCTCTGATTGGGAACCATATCAGGCCAACATAGACATACAAAAACCCCTATACATACAAGAACTAGAGTACCCACCCTAGTCACACCCTGACCTAACCAAAATGTATAGAAAAACAGAGATATCTAAGGTCAGGGCGTGACAACAACATGCCTGACCAGCTTAAACACTGGCTTGTGTCAGTGTATTTGGAGAGGCCTCCTTGATGAAAGGCAAATACACATTTTGTGTTCAAATACAGTGTATTATGATGATTATTTGTGTGCCTGGCTCAACAGGTAGATAGCACTTTCACAAGGAATCTGGATGTGACACTGTCACAATGTTATTTAGACGTTATCAAACAGCAATATTTGGGGGCGATTGTGTAAAAAGAGCTGTCTAAGTCTCAGTTTGTTAACCACAGCTGTGATTCGGATGCCATGGAAACGACGCCCCCAGTCTGGCATCTATGGTAACCCCTTTCCCCTTCCTGCATCAAAGCTGTGTATGGCAATTTAACACCCACTTTGTCAGCTAGGGAACCACATTTTCCTAGCCCAAATATCATTGAGGTATTGAATGGCTATGTCAGTTGTCATGTGGAGTGATGCAATGTCATACAGTGTGACACAATATGTGTATACTGTGTGACAGGGTGTGTATATACTATGACATGAAGTGCATACTGTTTTATGTAAGTGGTGTTTGTTAGTGTTCTCTCTGTGGTCAGCTCACTGTATTGTACAGTTCAAGTGACTCTTCCTATACTGCTGCCTCTGGCCTGGTAGGATTTGCCTGTGATATGATCTGGGACAAAATGTCAAGGGCCCAGTGAGATAAGAGACAGAAAAACAGTAGCCTACTGCGCCCAGAATGAGGTCATAGTGCCGTCAGTGTTGTGACTGTGAGAGTCCTCAGGTTTGCAGTAACGCTTCGAACACACCGACAGTGTTTTTGCATTTTGGTACACCAGAATTACATTAATTTCCAATGAAACGCTGCGTTTGCCTTGCAGCATTGCGTTGCAGAGACAGTTGCAGTGCGTTCGGTGCGGTGCATATGTTGGATTTATCGACTAGCGTCAAACTGTATGCGTAGACGGCTTGACAGAAATGGTAGCAGAAGGTGAATGTTGGACTTTTGTCGCACACATATCCAGATGATGCTGCGTTCTATTTTTCGCAACGACGCTGCCGGGGTGTTCGAAGCGTTAGTGGGAGTGTTTGTACAGCGTTTCTATGAGGGTGAACATGCTGTTCCCATCTTTCCCTAGGTCATCCATTTACAGCCATTTGGCGGGCAGGCAGGCAGCCAGGCAGGCAGAGAGATGGACAAACAGGCAGACACAGACAGACCAAACAGGTAGGTAGTGGAGTGGCAGAGACAGCCTGAGTTTCTTTGGCACTTTTACTCTTAGTCACCTCTTTCCATTACAGCCGTTCCATTAAAAGCCCTGCCAAGGGAATATGTGATGGTCTACCTACTGCTGGAAGGGAACTCCTAGAGGAAGAAAATTAACCGAGCAATATTTTTCACATCTTATAATAGAGCAGCACCGTCTTCAAAAGCTTTTCTCAACAATAGACAATCATTTTCAAATTTTGTCTCTTCAAGACACGTCCATCCATAGTCTAAACATAAAGCAATTGAATAGGATGAGAGAGACAAAATGTTCCTGGAATAGATGATAAGCTGTTGCCCATATTCTCTGAGGGAATATTTCCATGCTGAATGATTTTTTCATGTAGCAAAGGTTTTCATTTCTGAGTTGAGTTCTCTTTTATAGCACAAAGTGAAAGTGACAATTAATTATGGAGTTACATTTGCTTCGATTTTTAGACAAAAATCTATTTGGACAATTTGGACAAATTAGAACTTCAAAATAAATATGCCTCACGCCTCATATCCCTCCTAATAGAGCTGTAAACATGTGTGTCAAAGCACAAAACAAGTGTGATCCGGGTTAGTGTTGTGCAAATGGTGGGACTTTCAAAACAAATCAAATCAAACTTTATTTGTCACATGCGCCAAACACAACAGGTGTAGACTTTACCATGAAATGCTTACTTACAAGCCCTTAATCAACAATGTTCAAGAAATAGTTAAGAAAATATTTACCAAATAAACTAGAGTAAAAAATTATAAAAAGTAACACAATAAAATAACCATAACAAGTCTATATACAGGGTACCGTGTCAATGTGCAGGGACACAGGTTAGTCGAGGTAATTTGTACAAGTAGGTAGGGGTAAAGTGACTATGCATAGATAAACAGCAAGCGGAAGCAATGTAAAAACAAATTAAGGGGGGGGGGTCAATGTTCAGCAGTCTTATGGCTTGGGGTTAGAAGCTGTTAAGGAGCCTTTTGGTCCTAGATTTGGCGCTCTGGTACCACTTGACATGTGGTAGCAGAGAGAACAGTCTATGACTTCGGTGACTGGAGTCTTTAACAATTCTTTGGGCTTTCCTTTGACACCGCCTAGTATATAGGTCCTGGATGGCAGGAAGCTTGGCCCCAGTGATGTACTGGGCCGTACGCCCTACCCGTACAGCCACGTCAATGTTAATGGGGGCCTGTTCGGCCTGCCTTTTCCTGTAGTCCACGATCAGCTCCTTTGTCTTGCTCACATTGAGGGAGAGGTTGTTGTCCTGGCACCACACTGCCAGGTCTAAGCTGTCTCATCGTTGTCGGTAATCAGGGCTACCACTGTTGTGTCGTCAGCAAACTTAATGACAGTGTTGGAGTCGTGTTTGGCCACACAGTCGTGGGTGAACAGGGAGTACAGGAGGGGACTAGGCACGCACCCCTGAGGGGCCCCGGTGTTTAGGATCAGCATGGCAGACATGTTTTTGCCTACCCTTACCACCTGGGGGCGGGTTAGTGTTGGGCAACTGGTGGGATTTTCTCTTTATTTTGTGGTTGTCTGGATCACAATAATTGTTTGTTTAATTTAGCCTGGGAGAAGAAAGTTGGAAATTATGATGTGTGTGGTTGGGGAACTTAATGAAATGACATAGCTTTCTGTTTTTCCTTTAGGGCTAATTGTGTTTTTCAGTCCAGCTCTAACGTTTCCTCATAATGCAACATTCATGCATCTGGGTATTCCCTAGATATCCCTACTTCCTCCTCCTTGATATCTGAGCAGTGTTCCTGGTGCTGGTTTTCATTTGAGCAAACCATCTTGAGGTAGCCTGGGTTCCAGATCTCTTTGTGCTCTTACCAACTCCACTGCTCATTGTCAAGCCAAACATGTTTGTCATGACAATTAGAGAAAATTAGTTGGCCTGATAGAACAAACAAACCAGGCTAATCTTGAGGTGTAATTACTCACCAACATTAACACATGGAGAAGAAGTGTGTCTGTACCATACTGTACCAATGACATGAGGCAGTCACACTTGACACTTTCAATTCTATACATGGTATATTCTAAACATAGCATAGACACTGGAGCCTGAGGCAGAACTTTGTGATAACAAGAATTAATGTAACATAACATGGGTTTGAATGGAGGAGTGTCACTCAGCATGACTCCCTCTCTCTTTCTCTCTCGCTCTCTCTGTAGAGGTGGTAATCCCTCAGTTTCCAGTGGCAGGTCGTCAGGTATCCGAGCAGAGGAAAGGGCATGGGGGTAGTGGACAGCTTACACAACGTCATCGCGTGGGAACAGGCGCGATAGAGGTGGGGACAGGCGAGAGGTGCACCAGAGATGACAGCTTTCATCCCTCTTATCGCTGTGTGTCAGAGATGTGTGGAGGAAAAGAGGGGCACATTAGAAAGTGGCATGTAGTCCTTTGTGAGTCATAGGTTAAAGCGAGTCTGAAATCGTAGAGCACCAAGACGGACCCATATTATTACCTTTCCCTGTAATAGGGATTGTTGACCGAGTAGTGCCTGATTGAAAATAGCAACCACATTGTCATCAAAGTTGTCATGAGAGTGGTTCATGTTCATAATATTTTTCTTTTCTTTTGCGCCTGGTCTTTTTCATACTCTGTTAGACTGTTATATACATTGTCCAATCCTTGGTTGATTTTCCTGGTCTGGTGAGTTCCCAGGAATGTTTCCCGGAGCAGATTTAGTTTTACATTGCTGAGCAGAGTGACAGTGGTTTTAAACACAGACTCCAAGATGGATGGGGCTACACAGACTTCTCCCCGGAGTCAGAGTGAGTCTCTTATTGAGTAACCTGTGCGCTGAGCCACTGAATCTGGGACACAATTGGCTCTTTTTGGTTAATTGTTCTTGATTGGCTCGTGAAAAGAAACCACAAGGGCTATCTTGTTGCACACTGTCTTGTGTTGAACCCTTAGAGTCTGAAGGAGAGTGTCTGGTGGTTTTGTCTGACCATGAAGAAAAGAGAAAAATCCCATTCAAATGAGATCAGTAAGTTGTCGTCCAACTGTCTATGGTAATAAAATGGCATTGTAGGCTCAGTGACCATTTACACATAATGCTGATGATTTTGCCTGTTTAGCTCGTTAGGGAATAATTATACATTTACTGGGAAATTAAAGAAACAGGATTTGATATTATGGCACAATTACTAATTATCCCTTCAGGTTGTACATAGTCTGTGTCAAATTAACAAATAAAAAACATTTGCATATATTTAACACATCGTAGGGCCATGTTCAAATACTTCTCAAATGGATCCTTCATTCCTTCCTCCTTTCCTTCAGGTTTTTGGAAAGGGGCCTAGTAGACTCTGCATACCCTTCACGAAGACCCACAAGAGTCTGTGTTGTGTCTGAACTTCTCTGAAGCTGCTCCTCCATCTCTCGTGCATCTGTACCACACAAAACGGATGTCCGTGTTTATTCCACTCTAATCCCTAATTAACTAATGACTCATTTACATTTTGTGTTTGTATCTTGTTGCTTTGGATCTGACCCTGGATCTCCATTGTGGAGTTAGCCTATAAGCCAATTGAATTACTCATGTCACATTTGATATTTACTAGGTTTTTGCTGCTGTAACATGAGATGTGGCTACGCTCGTTAGGGAGTGGTGGAAGAATGAATGCAATCATTATTTTCTTGAGAAAAAAATCTGGAAATTGGAATCAGATAAGTGTTATGGAGGGAATTGATCATTTTATAGTGATGACAAGCCAACTGAAGTACTGTCAAGCAACAGTAGACTAAATATTTCATTGATCTAACGATTGGATTTGTCTTTTCTCGAACTTTTCTAGGTTTATCTGTATGAGTGACAACACACACGCACAATGAAATCTGCCACACACGAGCCAAACCCCCAATCATAAAAAAATTCCCCACAACAACACAGCCGTAAATCTTGGGGCCTTTTTGGTGTGTGATGTTTACCGCTCAGTGAACCGCTCGGTGCCAATGACCTCAGTCTGACCACATGGGTTCGATGTGTGTTCCAACCGCCTGTCCGGCCCAGCCAGAGAGTGAGCTCAGACCTTCTCCAGCTGGAGAGACTTAAGACTTCCTCCTCCACACACAGCACGCACGCACACACGCACAAATGATATACAGGGAACAGATACTGTACAAATGTGTATGACTACGAGAAGACAATTATGTGGGGATGAACAGTGAATCAGTGCATGGAGTTGGGTGAACTTTGAACTTGTCGCTGCATTGAGGAAAAGTTTTGTCTTAAATACCACATGATTGACTATGAACCATTTTAAAAGACACTGCAGACAAGACCCTTTTCTTCCCTTTGGAGAAAACTTAGTAAACTGAAACCAAAGTTGAACTTTGTTTCTTGCTTGCTACCCACCAAATCAAAGTAATCAAACCCAGCGCAGTGGTCAAGGGCGCTGTACTGCAGCGCCAGCTGTGCCATCAGAGTCCCTGGGTTCGCGCCCAGGCTCTGTCGTAACCGGCCGCAACCGGGAGGTCCGTGGGGCGACGCACAATTGGCCTAGCGTCGTCCGGGTTAGGGAGGGTTTGGCCGGTAGGGATGTCCTTGTCTCATCGCGCACCAGCGACTCCTGTGGCGGGCCGGGCGCAGTGCGCGCTAACCAAGGTTGCCAGGTGCACGGTGTTTCCTCCGACACATTGGTGCGGCTGGCTTCCGGGTTCGATGCGCGCTGTGTTAAGAAGCAGTGCGGCTTGGTTGGGTTGTGTATCGGAGGATGCATGACTTTCAACCTTCGGCTCTCCCGAGCCCGTACGGGAGTTGTAGCGATGAGACAAGATAGTAGCTACAAAAAAAACCAATTGGATACCACAAAATTGGGGAGAAAAAGGGGTAAAAATTCAACAACAAAAAACTAAAACAAAAAAAGTAATCAAACCCTACAACAGATGTTGACGCGGTTTGACAGTTTATGCCTCTGAACAAGAGACATTTTTGTGTGTCCACAACAAGGCTGGAAATGTTGCATTCAGCCCCATGGCAACACAATGAACAGTGTTTTCGGGATGATAAAACTAACAGTCACCCAAATAAAAACTAGACAGTCAGGGAGCATCTCAAATGTAAATAATGTCATGCCATGAGGCCCCTATTGATTTTGTTAGAATGTTTGAGTCACTCAAATACAGTAGCATAAGAACAAGGCAAAAGCCATTGCAAAATGTGTAGAATTGCAGGAAATGAGCTTTAAAACAGCAACATTTTGTCTGCAGCCAAGAGGATGATCTCTAACATGTTTGGCCGGAGACTGCGCCGTTGGCCACGCCCACTACCACATCCCCCCCCCCTACACTAACTTTGCTACCGCTGCTATGGTAAACCCTGACGAATATCACATAAGAGAAACAAGGTGAAAGTTGTTTGCCCTCTTTCTTCCAGAGAGGATAATCACTTTTCCCTGACCGACATTTAGGCCTCGGTGCTCATTGTTCTCTCTCTTTCTCTCTACCTATTTTTCTAATTCTATCATTCTCCCTTCTCGGATGGAGAGACAGTCTCTGGACTTCCTCAAAGCTGCGTAGCAAGACGTCACACACACAAGTGGGCTCTGGCCGAATACACAGAGCGTTTTTGCTATTGTTGTGGTTGGCGATGGGGGTCAATGGGTCACTGAGAGAGAGCAAGAAGGGGGTGTATTTTTTTACCTTTATTTAACTAGGCAAGTCAGTTAAGAACAAATTCTTATTTTCAATGGTGGCCTAGGAACAGTGGTTTAACTGCCTTGTTCAGGGGCAGAACGAGATTTTGACATTGTCAGCTCGGGGATTCGAGCTTGCAACCTTTCGGTTACTAGTCCAACGCTCTAAACACTAGGCTACTTGCTGCCCCATGCGTGTGTCACTTCCTGGATAATTTCACGCTCATTGCCAGGTGAAATGTGGGGCAGCGGGTCGATTGGCTGTTTGGATCTTAGCAGATGTGGAAACGCAGGCAGGGCTCTTAAAGGTTTGATTTCTCCCAGGTGCATGGAGGAAATGAGAAAGGGAGGGATGGATAGAGGAAGAGACACTATGGCTTAGTAGCTTGCTCAGGTCATTAAAGCACACTCGTCTGTGTAGAACTGTAAACAGTCATCGGTCTTGAGTGCTATAAGCTTTCACACATCCACCCCCAGGTCCAATACAATGTCTGTCATGTCTATTGGATTTAGGCCACAAAGCGTAATTCAGTGTAACTCCCTCCCTCTGGCTTTCCAGGAAGTTAATTCTCCTGAGGGCTCCTTCACCTACAGGGAGAATGTCAGAGTCAAAGCTTTTACTGTCGATAGAGTTTCTCCATCTTCCCATGCTTAGCTAGAGTGCATCTTTATCAAAAAACACAGCCATTGGCATTCAGTATTGTTCACATCGGTCCATGCGGCTCCAGCAAAACTGACCTTAGATCAGGCCCATTAGGGACACACCCATCCTATTCTTAAACTGAATCGTATATCTTCATTACTATTCAGACACAGCCAGAGGCCTCAGGAGGGTCGGGGAACAGTCGGCCTGCCAACATAGAACAAACCTCGGAATGTTATGGATTCATCACCTTCAGACCAGGACGAGTGAATAGGACAAAGCTCAGTTCTGTATGCTATCGATACTATGGCAGGGGAAATGACACAGGGTGGGGTTCACAGATATTGATATACTAACGTGTCCTCCCATAGGACGATGTTGGAAAGTCAAGTAGTTCTAAAGCCTCTTCACGCTCGCTGTCAGCTAGCAGCGCTGATGCATAATCTCTCACACCCAAAAACAACTTGTAATGGCAAACTGTTTTTTAAGCAAATAATACCTGAGGGATTGTGCTTCATTGTGACGGAGCCATGGGTACGAGGCGGTAGCCGAACCAAGGATTGCTAAAGTTAAAAAAAAGAGACTGGCCCTCTGGCTGACAAAAAATAAACAAATGTGTAGTATGTTTTAGGACATAACTGACATTCAGGTAGATGTCTATGGAGAGAGTGCACTGACAGCCCCCCCCCCCCCCCCCCCCGAGACTCCTCTGCAGTAGACCCAGCTCCTGACCCTAAGATGGTCTCTGGGCGGCCCTCTGCTGCCTCTATGTGACCTTTCAGCCACGAGGTCACGATCCCAGGTGGTAAAGGAACACAGGAGGGAAAACAGGGACACAGAGGGCAACACACGGGACACCCCATGAACACTACGCAACAAATAATTCATGGCCCTGACATTTACAGTTTTAAGCCAATATGGCCTTCCTTGTGCTCCGTTTTGGACCTTAAAGCTCCTCTGTGTATGTAGTTGAGTAATGAAGGTGTGGTAGTAAGAACAATAGGACAGTATTGTTTATATTTGAGATGTTATATTTGAGATCTGCAAACCAAATAGCAGAGTAGCTCCACTACTAAAAACTCAAATGTACTTATCTAACCAGACTTAGGTCTCAAAATTTCGATATGCGGATTTAGTTACAAGCGCAAGTATGTATGTACAGTGGGGTCTGAAATTATTGACACCTGCTGATAAAGATGAGCAATAATGACTGTGGAAAAAGAATCTATTAAAATACTGAGCTGTATTTTATCCCCCAAAAATGGGAAATTATATTATTTTATTCTAATACAATTGCTCGGATAAAAAAGATTCTTATCAATAAAGTAGTCAAAGGTTTAGTATTTGGTCCCATATTCGATTCTTATTTACAATAAAAGTGACTCCAAAATGACACAATGCATTATTTACCATTCATTTCTATTGGGCACAAAATAATCTGAAACACAACCGAAACGAACTGTAAACGCATCCAACACGTTTGTAGAGTCACAAGCTTGATGTAGTCATTGCGTGCTAGGATTATGGGACCAAATACTCAACTTTTGACTACTTTATTTATAAGAATCTTTAGAGATGTCAAACATTTCAACCCCTACCGTTTGAGAAAATAAAGTATTACTGCTAAACAAAATCTCTTTCCTCATTTTTTTCACTTACAATATAGCTGGGTATTTCAATTATCCTTATCAAAGGGTGTCAATAATTTTGGACCGCACTGTATGTATGACTGACAGTCACAGCTATTCTTGTAGCATCAACTCCACATCTAAAAAAAATATACTAAAAAAAAAATTGTACAATTGAAATAAAACATTGCAATAATGGTCCAAACTGAATTGCGTGTTCAGTTGGAGTACTTCATTTTCTTGAGTGGTCTGGTGGAAGGTCGGAGATCGTCTGGGCCATGGGCGAAGGCACACTCCTCGGCCTGCAGTGGGCATCCGTGAGGGTGGTGGACGTGGAACCAGCAGGCCCGGGTCTTCAGGGCACCAGAGATTAGGTGCTTCCGCTTAGAATCAGCCCTGGTACCCTGCAGCCCTCTAGGCCTCTGGGCCTGTACCCGCCAGTCCCGGATATGGACCATACCACCTTCCACTGAGGGAAAGAAGAGTGGAGGAGAGGGGGGAATTTAGTAAAAACCTTTTTTCTTGCATTGACTAGGTATTTTCCAGGCCTGTTGTAAATCAGGTTAAAGAAGCAAGCCTTAAGAGAGATTGCAAAATGCAAATTCCTTCAAGCTGAGAATGGGAATGATTCCATCGACTTTTTCAAGCATTTCATATCTGTATGTTGCATTCCAATAAGCCCTGGATTGCTTCAGTAAGATTAATGTATGCAGACCCAGAGCCAATGATATACAGTACAGCAAACTTAATAGCCATCATGTTAGCACCAAAAGTTCCAAAATGAGGAACCTTATAGTGAGTATGCAAATAAGAATGCTATGTTTGGTGCCGAAATAGACACAGCAGATCTCCACATAGTATCTACTGTATATACATCTTTGGCAGCATCCCAAACATCCCTACCCTAACCCTTTGGGTCCTGGTCCAAACGTAGTGCACTATATAGGGAAAAGGTGCCGTCGCTCTGGGGCTCAATCTTCTTTGAGAGGAGTGTGTGGATGCAGGGTTTGTGCTGCACGTACCTCTGAATACCTGGTGGTTGTTCTTGAGCAGGGTCTGCAGACCGCCACATTCTTTCTTCAGGACCTGCAGAGTCTCCTGCTCCAACAACTCAGCCACCTCTCTCACGGACAGCCTGCCTGGAGAGGAGAGAGCCAAGAGTGCAATTTGGAATGAAAAAGGAGAAGAGGAGGGTGGTTAATGGTTCAATAATGGAGGGCTAGGACAAAGGGATGAGAAAGCCATAGGAGATGATGGGGTTGTGATGAACATGGCATTGGCGTTGTAGGAAAAGGACTTGGGTGGGTAGGAGTGACTTTTGGAATGAAACCAAGGGTTAGTCCCAAATGGCACCCTATTCTCTTTATAGTGCACTGCTTTTTTAGCAGTGCACTACAAAGGGAATAGGGTCCCATTTGGAAAGCAGACAGAGACAACAAGGGAGTTGTGATAAATTAGAACCTCAGAAAATAACTTATTCTCTCTGACAGTTCGTCTAAGGTGTCAGACCGTCAGAGCTGTGAAGTCAATTAAAATCATAATAACAGAGGACATTTTTGCCAGCACAGTTCCCAGCGGCCATTTTAAAATAAATCCTGAGACATTGTTGTCTGTTATTTCCTACCACCACCATTTCCCCACTGAGGGAGATATTAAAACGAACCCATTCCCCCACGGGTCTTAGATAATACATATACATGGCCAAAAAGTCTAGGTGTTTCCACAATATTTGTAATCCGAGATATAAATTCACATCTGAGTTTGCAGCAGAGCAGCTAGCCAATCTTTAAGTTCCATTTCATGGACATTAAGGTATTTCTGTCTTTGCTTTCCCCTTCTCCATGGATAATTCAATCTATGTTGACCTTTGGTTGATATAAATGACAATCTTCTCTCTTTGGCATATGGGAGTGCAATTATACCTTTGGTTCCCTTCCCTCATGCTCCTTGTTATTTGATTTTTGTTACTTCATATTATATCAGAACGAGTTGTCGTGGCACCCATTGTAATGTTTCTGCTGTGGTAAAGCCTTATTAACAAATCAGCGCAATACTTGTCAATCAATCAGGCCCCCCCCACAGTAGCTAGGAATAGTATGCCAACGTATGTGTGAACAGAGGGCAGCAAAAGAGCAGTCAGAGCACAGACGCCAGGGGGCCCAAGGCCTTAATATAAGATTAATTCTACGTTTACAGCTGCCCTTAAGAGACTAGAGCCTACAATGCTAATAGAGATTAATGGGATAAGTGGGGCTATTGACAATGTGGATTCAGTTTGGACCTGGACTGGCCTCCCAAACTGTTATTAATGGATTGTCCAAAGATAGTGTGTTTGTGTAATGCTGTGGGCTTTAAAAAGTACACTCAGCAAGGTGACATCGTATTACTGAGTGTATTAAATGGCTTCTAGCTAGATGCTCAGCTAACATTGATTGCGGGTTAGCAAGTATTTATTTAGTGCTATTGTATAAGTGGAGAAAGAAATGCTCAAAAACCATTGAGGAATTGTTTTTACCCTGCATTTAATCCTGTATGCTAAAATAGTGAATACTTAAAGTGGAACTCACAGCGTTTTAGCAACATGAAATCTTAGCTAAATCTTTTAAAATACACCCTCTGGAGGGATTCAACCTTTTTTATTTCTTTTTTTTTAAACATTTTCTGACAAGCGAGCACTTAAATATGGTCATTTTCACGTTTTAAATTCATAGAATACATTTGTAAAAATAATTCTACAGCGATATAGAGTGGGAAACCGGCCGTGCGTTTGGCCAATTAATATAACCTTAAAAATAACATCTTCCTCGTCCAGGACCCGGAGTCTGCGCAGCCTGGTGCACCATAGTCAATCAGAGCTACACACTGGCCTGCCATCATTCACTTTGAACTGAACTATGTGTTTACAGGCAGTAGCACCAGCGTGACTTTAGATCATTAAAACACATTCGCCAAAGGCCATGAAATACACCTGAGTGGATTTGAAAAAACATGGCCCTTTATAATGTCCACTTGTGTACATAGGATGATATATTTAGGCGATAAGGCTCGAGTGGGTGTGATATATGGCCAATATAACACATCTAAGAGCTGTTCTTATTCATGGCGCAACGCGGAGTGGCTGGATACAGCCCTCAGCACTGGTATATTGGCAATATACCACAAACACCCAAGTTGCCTTATTGCTATTATAAACTGGTTAGCAAAATAATTAGAGCAGCAAAAATACATGTTTTGTCAAACATGTGGTATATGGTCTGTTATAAACTGGGTGGTTCGAGCCCTGAATGCTAATTGGCTGAAAGCCGTGGTATATCAGACCGTATACCATGGGTATGACAAAACACTTATGTTCACTGCTCTAATTACGTTGGTAACCAGTTTATAATAGCAGTAAGGCACCTCGGGGGTTTGTGATATATGGCCAATATACCACAGCTAAGGGTTGTATTTAGGCACTCCCCGTTGAGCTGTGCATAAGAACAGCCCTTAGACGTGTTATGTTGGCCATATATATACCACACCCCCTCGGCCAAAAGAGATAAATAACATTTGTCCAGCCTTTGCTTGCAGATGTGCATAATATGTTGAATATGTTGAAGTTGAATTCACCGATGCGAGCACATCAGGCTATAATTAGTAGATGACTCAACTGTTGACTCGTTTATATTCGCTTGTGTGTCCTATTCGGCCCGCGGGCCTTCTGTTTGACACATGTGCGCTAACCTATTAGCCCCGTTACGACTGACTTGTGATCATTGCCCTTTCTAGTTTGATTGTTTTGACATTTCCAGCCTTTTTTTCTCTCTCTAAAGGGGTGGACCAGCTTAATATTGCGGAAAGAATATTGGTTCCATCAATGTAATTGTCTGCATCATTTCCAATCCCCCATATATTTTTGGGGTAAATATATATATATATCCATACACGCATGCATATTCACATATATACATACACATACCTATATAGACATACATGCTTTTTAAAATAATATAACTTTATTATTATTCCCTGCAAACCCTTCCACCGATCCCCCAATTGGAGTAAACTAATAAACACTTCGGCTTTTACCTTCAATTTATACATCTTATACACATTTTAAAGACAGTCTATTTTACAATAGTTATTTTTTGTTTGTTTTTAGTCCTTCCTCTATTTCTGATGTCCATCCAGTTGGATTTCTATTTGTAACTGTGCTATTTCACAAAAGATCTGAACCTATATACATTTTACAGAGCAGTGAACATGTTTTACATGTTTTATCTTGTTAATAGTCCCACCCTTCAGCTCCATTCATCCTCTCCCATCTATCTCTCAACATCATCCATTTTGGATTTCTATTTGCCATATATTTTTCAACTGTGCTGTGATGCTTCACAAATGAATTGAACCTTTCTACTCTCATAGCTTCTACAGATTGTAAATTAAAAATTAAAAATTTCGCTAAAATAATTATTATATTATTGATTGATTGACTATGGCTTTTCAAATCATCCAGTATTGCTATCTGCAGCGTTAGTTCTAGGCAAATGTTGCAATTCTTCAGCCATTCCATTCAGGACAATGCCAAAATAAATGATCTAATGACTCCTCACAGCATAATCTGCAGAGCTGGGAAGATTGTATCCCCCATATATATAACATTCAATTAGTAGCAATAATTTTGTATAGTAATTTAAATTGAAAAATTTGATGTTTTGCGTATCAATTCATAAACCATGTGTCATGGAATGGGTACATCGAAAATCTCTTCCCAACTATTTTGCCATTTATATGGCACAGCTGTCAGTTTTTTGGTCCTTAAATTAAATTGGTATATGTTTTTATTTATCACACTTTTCTTTAACCATTTATGTTCTTTAATACAGGGCCGACATACAAGTTCCTTACTTTTTTCTCCTTTCTACTTGCCTCTTCCATTTTTGTGGTAGTGCTGCAATTAATTGGTTGTAATTTTGGGTAGAGCAGACATTTTCATGTCTGTGTTAGCTGCATGTGTGACATAACTCCACCAGTCCTATTTATGATATCGTTCACAAAAATTATACATTTTTTAAAAAATGTATTCGAAAAATAGTTTTTTTAATCAATTAGTATATTTGAATTTAACCACAATATTTGTTGTATTATTTGTTCTGTATTTTCAGGTGGATTAAACTAAAAATTGCAACCAACTTTCTAAGGCTTGTTTTAAAAAATGAAGATATTTTGGAGATGATTTCCTTTTCAAACAATCGAAAGTGAGAGGTTGTAATCTGAATAAAGGGAAAAAAGCCCTTCTTGAACATAGGATGAGACATTCATACCAAATTACTAGAGAACCAGTTTGGATTTAAGTATAACTTTTGTATGACTGATGCCTTTAGTGAGAGGTCTAATGCTTTAATATTTAATCATTTCAGCCCACCGAATTCATATTTGTTATATAAATAGGCCCTTTTAATTTTATCTGGCTTGCCGTTCCAAATAAGATGGAATATTTTATGTTCATATCATTTTAAAAGCAGGTCACTAGGTGTAGGCAAAACCATAAGCAAATAGGTAAACTGTGATATGACTAAAGAGTTAATCAGGGTGATTTTTCCACAAATAGACAGGTATTTTCCTTTCCATGGTAGCAAGATATTATCTATTTTTATTTTTTCTATTATCTATATTATCTATTATCTAACTTTCTATAAAAATGTATTGGAGTGAGATCATTTCTTTCTTTTGGGATTTGTATACCGAGTATGTCCACATCTCCGTCAGACCATTTTATTGGTCAAATTAGCATTTTTTTAGTGATCCAATACGTAATATACTTATCATAATTTGGTTTTAATCCAGAGGGAATAGCAAAAGTATCTAGATCCTCTATGAGGCCGTGGAGAGACTCTAATTGTGGTTTTAAAAGATCAGCGTACAATGACACCTTAGTTTTTAAGCCACGGATTTATAATCCCTTAATATTATTGTTTGATCTAATCTTAACAGCTAACATTTCGATGGCAATAATAAATAGATATGCCGATAGTGGACAACCTTGTTTTACTCCTCTAGAGAGTTTAAAACTTTGAGATGTAGCCATTATTTACTATTTTACACCTAGGGTCACTATACATAACTTTAACCCATTTATAAAAGATTCCCCAAAATTGAAATATTCTAGGCATTTATAAACTCCAGTCGTACTTTATCAAAAGCCTTTTCAAAATCAGCTTTGAAAACCAGGCCTGGTGTCGCCAATATTTCATAATATTCTATTGTTTCCAGTACTTGTCTTATATTATCTCCAATGTATCGTCCATGTAAAAAACCTGTCTGATTAGGATGAATAATATCTGACAATACTTTTTAAATTCTATGCGCCAAGCATTTTGCTAGGATTTTTGCATCACAACACTGAAGTGTAAGAGGTCTCCAATTTTTTTAATGGACTGGATCTTTATATATACCACTTGGGTCCTGTTTCAGTAATAATGATATCAGACCTTCTTGTTGCGTGTCTGATAATCTACCATTTATATAGGAGTAGTTAAAACACGCTAACAATGGTCCTTTGAGTATATCAAAAAAGGTTTTGTATACTTCCACTGGTATGCCCTCCAGCCCTGGAGTTTTCCCATCCTTAAAGACCCCAATTGCATCAAGCAGTTCCTCCTCTGTAATTTGGCCTTCACATGAGTCGTTCTGTACAGATATTAATTTTACAATATTATTAGGGAAAAAATCCATACAATTAGTTTCAGTTAGTGGAGATGGAGGAGCCTGAAACGAAAACATATTCTTAAAGTACTTTACTTCCTCTTTCAAAATATAATTTGGTGAATCATGCGTGACTCCATCATTTGTAACAAGTTTTAATTAAAAAAAATTGGAAGCATTTCTATATTGAAGATTGAAAAATAATTTGGTACATTTTCCCCCATATTCCATCCAGTTCGCTTTATTTTTATAATCTATTACACTGGATCTATCTTGAATAAATTCCTCCATTTCTTTTTCCTCTAACTTGTTCTGTGACCTCTTTGGTACCATGGTTATTGCTATCTAACTGTACTGTTAGTCCTTCAATTTCCTTTGTTAATATGGACTCTTGATCTAAATTGCTTTTGTTTTATTGATGAGTACTGAATTGCATGGCCTCTAAAGGCACACTTAAAAGTGTCCCATACAATAAGGGGATCTGCTCTACCTATGTTATGTCTGAAAAAGTCCATTATAAATTATTCTGTCCTAGATCTAAACAATTTATCATCTCATTTCCAGCCTTAGTTAGTCTTCCATTTTTGTTCAAAATATTCATCATGGAAACTGAAACAGCGCATCCCAAATGGGTGGAGCCAGCAACGTACCAGGCCAGCTGTGATTTACAACCTGATAGCAATAGTTTTTGGACTACCAAGAAATGTATTGGTGAATTATATAAATCATGCATTGAACTGCATACATCGATTATGTCAACAATGTCTTATTGTCTGTCATGGAATTTTGAGTCAAATGGTTTTGAAGCATAAACTGGGAATATGATATTTGTTACTGATAATATGATTGTCTGTTTGTTTAATATTTGCAAAGTAGTTAAAACGCTGTCAGTTCCACTTTAATAGTAGCACTTTGCTTTGCCATCTAAAATGGTACATTGAAACTCGGGAGCTAGCCACTGTCCATGCAAGCTGCCCCGGCTTAACCCCCGCTAATCCTCCCTCTTTTGAGAGCAGCGCCATAAAGTAACTGGTAGAAATACCTCAACACAAATACAGACTCATGCATAAAAGATGGGCCAGAGTGCATTATTCATCCAGTCATCTCCATCCTCGATTACGGGCTCTGTCTCTTCCCCTCTTTTTTCTCTCCCTCCCTTTTTCATTCCCTCCATTTTTCTCTCTGACTAGACTTCTTCTTCTTATCTCATCCATCATACAGGGGGAGGGGTGAGTGCAGGGGAGTGTGTGTGTGAAGGGGAAAGTCCGGAAAAGGTTGATAAAAGAGAGATGGGGGCAGTGTGTGAATGTGGTGCCGAATGGCGGAGGATGAAACGCTGACAGGGTTCAAAGCAGGGTTGTGCTGCGCCACCAGGGGCTTTCCTATTGGTGCTGAGAGGGAGCGATAGACAGGAAGAGGAAGAGATACAGAAAGAGGTGGGGTGGGTTAAGGGCATGATGGGCCACCAACATTGAGTTCCTGCACACACCCGATCATCCTGAATTCCACTGAATCAACAATACACCATGTAGTACACAGTACATAAATCCAATACACGCCATAATAGTAATAAATCCAAGATCAGATATGTACTTCATGTTGTTTTCCTAAACCTGTTATGACCTCAATTACAGCTCATGTAAATGCAGACTGAGTGAGACTTTATTGTATTTTGAGGGAGAGATTACCTTGTGATTTGATTGACAGTTCAGCTATTAAAGGAGCATTCTCTTACCTCCCATGTTCCAGGTGCCGGGGACATCCCCACCTTCGTCCTTGGTCAACCCCAGCAGAGAGGTGGCCACACGTAGGACTATACCATCTACAAAGTCCCGGGGAAGGGCGGCACAGTTCCGCACTGTCTCGATCCTCTCTCGGGGCTGGAATCCAGCTCCCCAGTTGGTGCCGTGGATCCTGTCAGTCTCTGAGTGGTCGTGGTGGTGCTCGGCTTCATCCTCGACATTTGACTCTCGAACTGTGACCCCGGAGCAGGGCTGACGACCCTGTATATACTTGTCTCTCCCCTCCTCTGCCTGCGGCTCATCCGACAGCTGGTAGCTCCTCGACTTTCCTACCAGACACACCTGTAAAGCAAGGGGTAAGATTAAAACAACATGAGTGGTTTGCATGAACATGTTAGCGTGTACTGTGTGTTCAAGTGTCATTGTTAGCATTAGCATACCCGCTTTGTGGAGGGGATTCTCAGGCAGTCCTCCTCTGTGTTGAACCCACAGGCTGTGCTGACCTCAGAGATGAAGTCAATGTATTCCTTATACTGGGACTTCTTACAGTGTCTCCGCTGGTACTTCCCATAGAAGTCAAAGAAGCAGCACGGCAGGACAAAATACCGGCAGGAGAAGGATGACCTAAAGTGGGAGGAAAGTGACCGAAATTACACATCAAAACCATGTGGTTTGGTCACAGTTACCAATGTACTTTATAATTGTCTATTCATCCTTAATTCATCCAGGTGAGTTTAAATGAGATATGATGGAACCTCTTTTTTTAAGGGAGCCCTAACCACAGATAGCAGGCAGCATAGAGGTGAGAAAATACCACAAGTACAACGGATGTAAGTACAACGGACTCAAAGTGAGGTGAGAAAAATGTGAGATTAAGGCAGGAGATGAGGACAATTTCAAATCTATGGAGGTTGTTGGAGTGTTCAAACCAGAACAGGAGAGTCAATGCAAAGTGAGAGCCAAGCTCAACATTGCCACCAGGTGGCTGCCGCATCAGACTCGACACTTCACACACCGACACACCTCCATTCCCCCTTCCCAACTCATGAAAAAAACATGATTTCAAACTCAAGAGATCAGTTGCCACTTGAGGCGGCTAAGCCAAATTGTTTCTGCTGATGACTTGCCTGGCCGCTATAACGGGGATCCACGGTGTGAGCTCGTCCGAGTGGTTTCCAATCAGCCAGTCTGTGCCCGGGAATAAGAAGCCATCACCGGGAGTGATTGCCGTTTCCTGGAATAGAAAAAAAGGCCCCCAACCAAAAGCACAACAGGCTTCTTTAGATCAGAGAGAAGCACCGCTGACAGTAATTCGATTTTTTTTTCCATTAATCATTTTTGAATTACAAATGGCTTATGACACCCCCAGCCGCTTTCTGTCGCGAAATAACAACTCTGTTACCAACTTTTAATATTGAAGGAGAATAATGTTTAATGTGATTGTTATCTCAGCTCATTTAGTGTCTGAGTGGATATGAAGAAGGGTGGTCTGAAATACAAAGTCAGATGAGATTACAAATTCAAAAAAATACTTTTCAAAGCAACATTTTGTGCCTCTTGCCATGTATGGACTAGAGAAATAACTGGTTTTATACTTTTAAATAACAACAAAAGTAAATAAGGGATTTCAGGCAAAAACTAAGGAACAACTAAGGAAACTAGTTGAAAGGAAAACACAAAAAATGACAACAAGGAAAACCCCTTTCGGTGTTGGAGACCACTTCCATGCTCTATACACCCCATCATATCCCATCACCAACAATAAGGATACCAGAAAGAACCCCGAGCCGTTAGCTAAAAGTACATTGAGTCCCTATGGGAACAACTACCTCGCCTAGCTACTTCCTGCCTGGTCTACACACAGTGAATAATAGATGCAAGGGAACATTCAGCAGCTTGTCTTCTGATGAAACATTGAAGCCGGGCGGCAATGGGAAAGTACAGCACAGCAGAGCGTGTCTAACAACGTGTGGGATTCCCCGCAACCCCATGTGCAATTCCATGTGTATCTATTGTGGTTTAGACTATATGTGATTGTCATATTACTTCATTTGAAAAGGTGAACGAAATAGTTCATATAATACCTACATATCTTGTGAATTCATCTGGTATTCATAAATATTTCAAACACTGCGGTAGTTTTGTTTACTTTCAAAAAATGGGGAACACAAAATATCCACAAAGCCCTCAAAATTAAGTTGATTGAGGCAGCTATTAACCCTTTCCACTAAGAGTCCCTGTAAATGGGTTGAAAATAGTAGATTGTCATTGATTGGAATACAGTGGATGTACATTAACTGCAATAAGTATTCAGACCCTTTACTCAGTACTTTGTTGAAGCACCTTTGGCAGCGATTACAGCATTGAGTCTTCTTGGGTATGACGCTACAAGCTTGGCACACCTGAGTTTATCCCATTCATCTCTGCAGATCCTCTCAAGCTCTGTCAAGTTGGATGGGGAGCATCGCTGCACAGCTATTTGCAGGTCTTTCCAGATATGTTCGAACGGGTTCAAGTCCAGGCTCTGGCTGGGTCACTCAAGGAAATTCAGAGACTTGTCCCGAAGCCACTCCTGAATTGTCTTGGCCGTGTGCTTAGGGTCGTTGTCCTGTTGGAAGGCGAACCTTCGCCCCAGTCTGAGGTCCTGAGCGCTCTGGAGCAGGTTTTCACCAAGGATCTCTCTGCACTTTGCTCCGTTCATCTTTGCCTCGATCCCAGTCCCTGCCGCTGAAAAACATCCCTACAGCATGATGCCACCACCATGAGAGATGGTTGTCCTTCTGGAAGGTTCTCATATCTCCACAAAGGAACTCTAGAGCTCTGTCAAGAGTGACAATTGGGTTCTTTGTCACCTCCCTGGCCAAGGCCCTTCTCCCCCGATTGTTCAGTCTGGCTGTGCGGCCTGCTCTATGATGAGTCTTGGTGGTTCTAAACTTCTTCCATTTAAGAATGATGGAGGCCACTGTGTTCTTGCTGTAGATATTTCTGAGTACCCTTCCCCAGATCTGTGCCTCGACACAATCCTGTCTCGGAGCTCTACGGACAATTCCTTTGACCTCATGGCTTGGTTTTTGCTCTGACATGCACTGTCAACTGTGGGACCTTATATAGACAGGTGTGTTCCTTTCCAAAAGTCAAAGGGCTTGCATATTTTCTGAAGGCACTGTATCTACCTCTACCACTCAAGTATCCCTGCACATTGTAAATATGGTATTGGAACTGACCCTGTATATAGCTTCTTACTTTCTTGTGTTCGTCTTATTTCTTATTTTTATTTCTCCTGTGTTTTTGTTCTAACTTCTATAATGTTTGTGCTACATTGACATTGATTACTGCATTGTTGGGTTTGGAGCTGGCAAGAAAGGCATTTCACTGTACTTGTGCACGTGACATTAAAACTTGAAACAAGGATGACATGCGTTATTCCCTGGGTTGTCCTGAACAGAATGAGCCTGTGTCATATTATGAAGAAAATTTGCCACAGAGCACGGACTTGAATGGACTCATGACTCACCAAAATTACAATATGTTTGTCTGAAGTACCTTTTGAAACCCAAACATTGTAAGTTTGTATTTTATAACTTAGCTAGCCATGTTGGCAAAAGAATAAGCGTTCAAACAATGCCCATCTGACCCACATTGCGATTTATAATGGAACGTTTTTGGATTACGTAAAACAACAACAGTAATTGTGTTCCAAACAAGGCTGTGTTCCAAACAAAAAACGACATGTGTGCTTGCCTCAGTTCCATAATGGCAAAGCTAGGAAAGCAAAATAAATGACATTATAGTTGAACGCTCTTTCCTTGAGTCACAAAAGGTCATTGAAATGAATTAGGAACTGTGCACAGTTTGGAGGTGTGTGGTCACTTAGAGACACCTGTTAGACCTCTCAGTCAAACCCTTGTAATCGTTTTTTCCTGCACCTAAAATGTTTAAGAATATTCTTATTATGTTACTGAATGTATCCAGAGTATTGTCCAGTGTAATGTTTGGATTCAGTCTTGTGTCAGGTGAACTGTTGTTCTTGTGCAGTATATACACACCCCTAAGTCAAGTAGTTGATCTAGGCTGAAAAATAAACACTATCCTAAAACAGAGTTCCACATAGCCCATCCTCACCTCTAGATGTGTTTGGGGGCCGTACATATCCCAGATCTTCCTTTTCCTCACGTCGATGCCCTTTCCAGGGTGCTGAAAAACAAGTAGGCATGACGGTCAGTCCTTAATCACTTCATCAAATGAACATTGGGTATAGTGACACACTTTCCACCTACCACGTGTGTAATTTCAATTACGGATATCCAGCGTTTTGATTGGACGTTAAATCACATCACTGATTAAATGGAACATTGGCCTGGAATTGGCACAGATTAAGTCTGCGTCCCAAATGGGACCCTATTCCATATATGGTGCACTATGGGCCCTGTTCAAAAGTAGTGCACTATATAGGGAATAAAGTGCTACTTGGGACGCAGACTAAAGCTTTTTACGACTCGCCGGCTACCCTGTCATTGATTAAGCATCCAGTGGACATTTGTAAATTAAAGGAGATCTGCTAGAGAGGTCAGTTTTCCACATGGAGTATTTCAGCCCGTAATCCTGGTGTTACTATTCAGTACCAGGGCATATCAGGTTATATTATGTAACTGTGTTATGGTGAACCTAGTGTAGCATTTATCACACATACCCCTTCGTTGCTTAGAATGTGAACCAGGAGACCATTTCCACAACCAAGATCCACAAAGGACTGTTTGACGGTCAGACCCGTCACCGCTCGCTCCTCACCCCATAGGACCTGTGCATTAATAGACAATGGTGTTATTGTCATTAGAGTTGCCATTTTACTCATATTAGCATTCCGTCAAATACATTGTTGTAGTTACTGTCCATGTACAGAAGAGACCTACCAAAAGATAGGTAGCGATGGCAACATCTTCAAAGACAAACTTCTCTGGATCCGTCACTTCAGGCCATACCTACGCAAAGACAAATATATTAATGCATTCAGGACTGTTGTGACAAATCTATACTGTAAAAGACAAGACCTTGACCATGAACTATTAACCATACCTTGACCATATTAACCATACACTGGCCATGCATTGACCATATTAACCATACACTGGCCATGCATTGACCATACCTTGACCATATTAATCATACATTGACCATACCTTGACCATCTCCTTGTACTTGTCTTTCAGCCGTTGGTACATGATGCTGTACTTCTCTACTGGCAGGAGAGACAGGGTGCTCTTGAACTCACTGGTCTTACTCTCCGTGGCCCAGCGTACCAGTTTGGGCAGGAGCTCCCCACTGAGCCAGGGCAGTTTGGGGTAGGCCACCCCGTCACTGAACCAGTCATCAGGCCGCATGAGATGTAACTCTAGTGTCCTGGAGATTAGATTTACAGAGCAAACCAGTGCAGACACTATCCAATGCGTCCAAGCATTACTGGATCAATGGAAGGATGGGTGAAGAAGCAGACACTGAGGTTAAACATGGAAACACTCACCATTCATCACTCTTCTCAGCCAGGAGATGTATCTGATAGATGTTGTTCTTCCGTAAAGAGGCAGTCCCTTCCTCACTCTCTTCAACTGGTAAGAAGCTTACTCTTTGAGTGTTAAAGTCTGAAAATGTTGAGTAAAAAAAAACCACACAGGACACTTTCACACATGAGACTGTATTCAAATACCTGTGTTGCGTACATGTTGTAAAGTCAGCCAGAACTCAATGATAAGCAGCTTAAACATCAGCTGAATGTAATTTAAGGCTTACCTTTGAGTATAATATCTTTATGTACAGTTGTGCCATAACAGTTTACTTTAGGAATGAATGTCCTCACACAAAAAGACCACAGTCTCTCCTGGTCATGTTCGAGTTCAACGCCACTATTCAAGAAGGTAAGAACATCCTTGGACTCTGAAGTATCACTTCCATGAGTTAGTAGAATGTTTCTAAGTTCTTCACAGCCAACATTCTTACTCTGTGTCTCTTTGACTCCACAAAGACGTTTATTCACAACGTGTGGTTTCTTTATCCAAACATCAATGGCAGACCAAAATCCTCCCGTATTAGATTGTTCTGTAAATTTTATCGCAAAGAGTTTCGGCATAGTTTAGAAAAGGGTAACTTGCATGCCACAACAGCATAACAAAATGCAAACGTGTGTTTACCAAAATTACTTCCGGGAACTTTTACGTTCAATGGATTTTGTCGCTCGTTGATGACGCAATGATGGAGCGCATGATAGAAAATATGGTTGTTCGAAAAAGAGGCAGCAGAGGGTGGTGTTGTATATTTAATATCAACATATTGAACGATACTGTTTCTTATTATTATATATATGTTTTAATCAAGTCAGGGTTCTGCTGTCCAGCACCATTCAATTGGACATACACTACATGGTCAAAAGTTTGTGGACAGCCCTTAAATGTGTGTATTCAGCTATTTCAGTCACACCCGTTGCTGACAGGTGTATAAAATCGAGCACACAGCCACAGACAAACATTGTCAGTAGAATGGCCCATAGCGAATAGCTCAGTGACACTCAACGTGGCACCGTCATAGAATGCCACCTTTCCAACAAGTCAGTTTGTCAAATTTCTGCCCAGCAGAACTGCCCCGGTCAACTGTAAGTGCTGTTATTGTGAAGTGGAAATTTCTAGGAACAACAATGGCTCAGCTGCAAAGTGGTAGGCTACACAAGCTCACAGAACGGGACCGGCGAGTGCCGAAGCGCGTAGCGCGTAAAAATCATATGTCCTCCGCTGCAACACTCACTACTGAGTTCCAAACGGCATCTGGAAGCAACGTCAGCACAATAACTGTTCGTTGGGAGCTTCATGAAATGGGTTTCCATGGCCAAGCAGCCACACACAAGCCTAAGATCACCACGCCCAATGTCAAGCGTTGGCTGGAGTGGTGTAAAGCTCTGGAGCAGGTTGTCTTTAGTGATTAGTCAAGTTTCACCATCTGGCAGTCCGACGGATGAATCTGGGTTTGGCGGATACCAGAAGAATGCTGCAATGCATAGTGCTAACTGCAAAGTTAGGTGGAGGAGGAATAATATTCTGGGCCTGTTTTTCATGGTTCGGGCTAGGCCCCTTAGTTCCAGTGAAGGGAAATCTTAACGCTACTAGATACAATGACATTCTAGACGATTCGGTGCTTCCAACTTTGTGACAACAGTTTGGGGAAGGCCCTTTCCTGTTTCAGCATGACAATGTTCAAAGCAAGGTCCATACAGAAATGGTTTGTCGCGATTGGTGTGGAAGAACTTGACTGGCCTGCACAGAGCCTTGACCTCAACCCCATCGAACATCTTTGGGACGAATTGGATCGCCAGCTCGGAGCCAGGCCTAATCGCCCAACATCAGTGTTCGACCTCACTAATGCTCTTGTCGCTGAATGGCAGCAAGTCCCCGCAGCAATGTTTCAACATCTAGTGGAAAGCCTTCCCAGAAGAGTGGAGGCTGTTATAGCAGCAAAGGGGGAACCAACTCCATATTAATGCCCTTGATTTTGCAATGATATGTTTGACGAGCAGGTTTCCACATACTTTTGGCCATGTAGTGTGCTTTGGAAAAGATGTGAAATCAGCATGCAAAAAAACAACACAAGTGTGCTCTCACACCAATGACTAATCTGGGTTATAACCTTTTTCTATTTTGCCAAGGCCTATGCTTTATTATGGGCAAAAAGTTCAGTACACGTCATTGCTTTCTGTATCAGAATGTAGGCTGGCCCTCTTTGAAGTCTTGTAGATCATTGTTTTTTGTTTATAAAGCCCTCTTGCATAAACGTCCACAGATGTACAAGCTACCGGACGTTGGTCTAAGAGCATTAGGGATGCCTAATTCTGGAGATCCCATCGATCTCCACTGATTTAGGTAAATGCCTCTTATGGCAATTCAGAAGGCTGATAGAGGACCCTTTTACTTAAAAATGTGTTTGTTTTATATGATTGTGTTTTACATATCGTGTATTGATATGTATTGATGTGTATGTCTGATACAGGATTCATTTGTAAAAGAGACCATGGTCTCAGCAGGACTACCTGTCAAAATAAAGGTTGGTTTTATGCGTTGACTGAACAGAGCCTGATAATTATACGTTTTTTTTTTTACTCTTGGCTGGACTGTCTCGGTCTCGAGTACTACAACACTTCCACATACTCATCCTCTAGATTCATAAACAAAATATCCCATCGCAACTTGGTACACTATTATTGGGTCATTATCTTTCTCAATCCACTTGTTGAATTAATAGTACATTAGCAATGTATTACTCCTACAAAACAAATGACTCAAAATCTGATATTGCAATTATTTATTTTCACCATAACAATTCATTTTAAATGAGTAAATATCCTAAGCTTACAAGAAATCCTGCTATGCCCTGTGACGAACCATCAAACAGGCGTCAATACAGGGCTAAGATTGAATCACACTACACCGCCTCCGACGTTCGTCTTATGTGACAGGGCTTGCAAACTAGTACAGACTACAAACGGAAGCACAGCCGCGAGATGCCCAGTGACACGAGCCTACCAGACGAGCTAAACCACTTCTATGCTCGCTTTGAGGAAAGTAACACTGAGGCATGCATGAGAGCATCAGCTGTTCCGGACGCTCCCCCCGTAGCCGACGTGAGTAAGACCTTTAAACAGGTCAACATATACAAGGCTGCAGGCCAGACAGATTACCAGGACGTGTGCTCCGGGCATGTGCTGACCAACTGGCAGGTGTCTTCACTGATATTTTCAACATGTCCCTGATTGAGTCTGTAATACCAACATGTTTCAAGCAGACCACCATAGTCCCTGTGCCCAAGAACACAAAGACAACCTACCTAAATGACTACAGGCCCGTAGCACTCACGTCCGTAGCCATTAAGTGCTTTGAAAGGTTGGTAATGGCTCACATCAACACCATTATCCCAGAAACCTTAGACCCACTCCAATTTGCATACCGCCCAAACAGATCCAGAGATGATGCAATCTCTATTGCACTCCACACTGCCCTTTCCCACCTGGACAAAAGGAACACTTATGTGAGAATGCTATTCATTGACTACAGCTCAGCGTTCAACACCATAGTACCCTCAAAGCTCATCACTAAGCTAAGGATCCTGGGGCTAAACACCTCCCTCTGCAACTCGATCCTGGACTTCCTGACGGGCCGCCCTCAGGTGTTGAGGCAACACATCTGCCACGTTGATCCTCAACACTGGAGCTCCCCAAGGGTGCGTGCTCAGTCCCCTCCTGTACTCCCTGTTCACCCACGACTGCACGGCCAGGCACGACTCCAACACCATCATTAAGTTTGCAGACGACACAACAGTGGTAGGACTGTTCACCGACAACGATGAGACAGCCTATAGGTAGGAGGAGACCTGGCCGGGTGGTGCCAGAATAACAACCTATCCCTCAACATAACCAAGACTAAGGAGATGATTGTGGACAACAGGAAAAGGAGGACCGAGCACGCCCCCATTCTCATCGACGGGGCTGTAGTGGAGCAGGTTGAGAGCTTCAAGTTATTTGGTGTCCACATCAACAACAAACTAGAATGGTCCAAACACACCAAGACAGTGGTGAAGAGGGCACGACAAAGCCTATTCCCCCTCAGGAAACTAAAAAGAGTTGTCATGGGTCAGGACCCATGACAACTCTTTTTAGTTTCCTGAGGGGGAATAGGCTTTGTCGTGCCCTCTTCACCACTGTCTTGGTGTGTTTGGACCATTCTAGTTTGTTGTTGATGTGGACACCAAATAATCCTCAAAAGGTTCTACAGCTGCAACATCGAGAGCCTCCTGACTGGTTGCATCACTGCCTGGTACGGCAATTGCTGGGCCTCTGACCGCAAGGCACTACAGATGGTACTGCGTACGGCCCAGTACATCATTGGGGCTAAGCTGCCTGCCATTCAGGACCTCTACACCAGGCGGTGTCAGAGGAAGGCCCTAAAAATTGTCAAAGACCCCAGCCACCTCAGTCATAGACTGTTCTGTCTACTACCGCATGACAAGCGGTACCGGAGTGCCAAGTCTAGGACAAAAAGGCTTCTCAACAGTTTTTACCCCCAAGCCATAATACTCCTGAACAGGTAATCCAATGGCTACCCGGACTATTTGCATTGTGTGCCCCCCCCACCCCTATTTTTTTTTACGCTGCTGCTATTCTCTGTTTATCATATATACATAGTCACTTTAACTATACATTCATGTACAGTGGGGCAAAAAAAGTATTTAGTCAGCCACCAATTGTGCAAGTTCTTCCACTTAAAAGATGAGAGAGGCCTGTAATTTTCATCATGGGTACACTTCAACTATGACAGACAAAATTAGAAAAAAAATCCTGAAAATCACATTGTAGGATTTTTAATGAATTTATTTGCAAATTATGGTGGAAAATAAGTACTTGGTCAATAACAAAAGTTTATCTCAATAATTTGTTATATACCCTTTGTTGGCAATGACAGAGGTCAAACGTTTTTTGGAAGTTTTTTGGAAGTCACAAGGTTTTCACACACTGTTGCTGGTATTTTTGCCCATTCCTCCATGCAGATCTCCTCTGGAGCAGTGATGTTTTGGGGCTGTTGCTGGGCAACACAGACTTTCAACTCCCTCCAAAGATTTTCTATGGGGTTGAGATCTGGAGACTGGCTAGGCCACTCCAGAACCTTGAAATGCTTCTTACGAAGCCACTCCTTCGTTGCCCGGGCGGTGTGTTTGGGATCATTGTCATGCTGAAAGACCCAGCCACGTTTCATCTTCAATGCCCTTGCTGATGGAAGGAGGTTTTCACTCAAAATCTCACGATACATGGCCCCATTCATTCTTTCCTTTACACGGATCAGTCATCCTGGTCCCTTTGCAGAAAAACAGCCCCAACGCATGATGTTTCCACCCCCATGCTTCACAGTAGGTATGGTGTTCTTTGGATGCAACTCAGCATTCTTTGTCCTCCAAACACGACGAGTTGAGTTTTTACCAAAAAGTTATATTTTGGTTTCATCTGACCATATGACATTCTCCCAATCTTCTTCTGGATCATCCAAATGCTCTCTAGCCAACTTCAGACGGGCCTGGATATGTACTGGCTTAAGCAGGGGGACACGTCTGGCACTGCAGGATTTGAGTCCCTGGCGGCGTAGTGTGTTACTGATTGTAGGCTTTGTTACTTTGGTCCCAGCTCTCTGCAGGTCATTCACTAGGTCCCCCCGTGTGGTTCTGGAATTTTTGCTCACCGTTCTTGTGATCATTTTGACCCCACGGGGTGAGATCTTGCGTGGAGCCCTAGATCGAGGGAGATTATCAGTGGTCTTGTATGTCTTCCATTTCCTAATAATTGCTCCCACAGTTGATTTCTTCAAACCAAGCTGCTTACCTATTGCAGATTCAGTCATCCCAGCCTGGTGCAGGTCTACAATTTTGTTTCTGGTGTCCTTTGACAGCTCTTTGGTCTTGGCCATAGTGGAGTTTGGAGTGTGACTGTTTGAGGTTGTGGACAGGTGTCTTTTATACTGATAACAAGTTTAAACAGGTGCCATTAATACAGGTAACGAGTGGAGGACAGAGGAGCCTCTTAAAGAAGAAGTTACAGGTCTGTGAGAGCCAGAAATCTTGCTTGTTTGTAGGTGACCAAATATCTACATGTACATACTACCTCAATCAGCCTGACTAACCGGTGTCTGTATGTAGCCCCGCTACTTTACAGCCTCGCCACTGTATATAGCCTGTTTTTTTACTGTTGTTTTATTTCTTTACTTACCTATTGTTCACCTAAAACCTTTTTTGCACTATTGGTTAGAGCCTGTAAGTAAGCATTTCACTGTATTCGGGGCACGTGACAAATAAACTTTGATTTGAATACATACCTTCGCCAATATCCATATGTTATTGGTATGAAATAAAACCTGTTTACACTGTTTTTGAAATGGAAACGGCTTCTTTGACTAGCACTCCTATTTGAAAGGTATTTTGAATGGATCTCCATGCCCTTTCTAGTGTGTTGTGTATAGCGAGAGGGAGCGAGGTGACTGGGAGGTACTGTACCACCAGTACCAGGAAGTACAAGGTGCAAGGAGAGGGAACTCCACTGTGTTGCTGTCTGGGTTTACATTCAAATCAGAGGTCATGCGAGAGGCATACATCTAGTCAGACTGGTTATGCAGGAGCAGACAGGTATGGTTAAGAGAGTGAAAGAAACTCATTGCTACTGGCGCATTTCGGCATAAACCAAACAAGACATATAATAATGTGAAAACAGACATAAAAGGGAAGTTGAATCAGATTAAAATTTTGGTCAAACAAGTAGAAAATATTATACCACATACATGATATGACAATGTATGATTACTAATGCCCATATAATTTGAATTATTGTGCGCTTGCACCGCATTATGTGTAATGTATTTTTGTGAAATAACAATTATTTTATGTGTAGGCAGGTGGGTAGGCAACTGTTGCACAGGTGGAAATTGAAAAGGGGTGGAGTGAAAATACTAGGAAGAGGCGGATAGAGCAATGTGGACAGGTAGCCAAAAAAAACACTGAATGCTGTTGCTAAAGTTTTCAACACCAGTTGAAGAGAGGATATTTTGCTATGAGATTAAACCGACAAACTTTTAAAAAAAATTAAAAATATGATAATTTATTTACGAAATTAAGAAAAAAAGTATGGCACGTGATGTGGATTATCCGTAGGCCTAGGTCTAACGATCCTATTGGGAATACCTTGATTTGTTGTAGCATATCCGAAAGCTGGGTTCATAAATAAGCAAGATCGTGGCCCTGGTGGACCGTGGGTCATTTTATTGACGGTTAGTATTTAGAGCTTATCTACGTTGACTGAACTTCGGTATCAATTTGCCCCACCATTTAGCAGCCTTGCCTTATACAATAAGTCCACAGTCTTTATTCTAAAAGACAAAGCCATGGCGTCCCACAACTACAGTAGACTATGTTGTGTTAAATAACACATAGGTCAACACCTGTAGGTCTACTTTCATTGATTTATTGATTATTGGGGACTGTTCTGCCCTCCCCTTTTACTGATTTAATATTAAATCCTGTGTAACAAATTAAGGAGTTACTTTATGGATAGCTAACTCATATGAGAAAATATGGCAATAAGATGTTGATGGGCAAGAATGAATAAAATAAAAAAAATATTAGAGAAAGGCTTCATTGTTCTTGAACGTGTTTCAGTAAGCTCCAAGGCGTAGTTTTGAGTGCATGAACCAGATAATTCAGAGCCTTTTGTTCTAAGTTGAGAAATGGATAATCATTTTAATGCTGACCTAATAGATTACAATTGTGCAATACTCTAGTTTTATATAGACCTACAGGTGGCAATTCCACGATAACAGAATGACTCCTATTTTTCTCTTTTTAAAAGTACGCCAAACAAAATACTTTTATTGCAAAGTTAAAGAAACCAAAGAACTCTATGCACAGGGACTAATTTTAACAATTTCCACTGAACATTTTACAAAAACACATTTACTTGAAAAACAGTGCAGATGTAAAGTTTGGTAACAGAAGGGATAAAATCTCCCTCGGTTTTATTATTTTACACAGTGGCTGTTATTCAAATGAAGTCCGATTTAGTAAAATGATGAAGTGTTTTAATCACTTAATAAATCCTAAACCAAATTTGTATCAGTAAAAACACTATAACTATTTGGTGGGTCTACCATTACTTGTTAGTTCTGTGAACTTTCATTATCCTCCCTCATGTGGTAGAAATATTTGAAAATTCTGTGTCTTAAAGATATTAAAGATATGTGAGTTTTTGGTAACAGAATGACAATACACAAGGCAATATTTCTTAAACTTACAGAAGGCAAATCATTTCTGCAAAACTAAATATAAATGTTGATATTAGTTGGCAGGGGTCTTTACATCAACGTTACTGTGTTTTGATGTATTTATAATACCTTTCAACACTTTCTCTACTAGATGTTTTCTACGGCCCCTTTTCCACCTGTTTGACCAGAAATCAAAGCCTTTGCTTATTCAAAATGTTTAGGTTGGAACATGGTTGAAACATTTGATATATGCCTTAATGTGTCATGAATATATACTCTTAGCTTTCATTTGACACCAAATTTGATGTGCTCCCATAAACTTCTTGTTAGTGCTCATTGAGCCTTTTGCATGGAAATTCCCTGTGTTTGATGCCTTTTTCATAAGGGAAACTCAAGTCTGAAATTTCTGTGTTTGGTTGTTCATATTTACTGCTACTGCAGAATTACAAACTTCAGAAGTCTTTTTAAACCTCAAATAAACTACAAGTTTTACATTTCCTGCATTTCACGAAAGTTCTCCTGCAACAGCGTGATCAAATTAAGATCCTACATCTGTACCAGCGAGCTCAGGATAAACTCCTCTTGACAAATAATTAGTGTATAGCTTTTGAGTGATTTTCTTCTCAATTTAGGCATGAATTTGGATTTATGAACAAACACTTATTTAACTAAGGGGAAAAGTTATGTCATGGCTGAGAGAGTTTGGTGTTACAGTGCATATTCAGGACATCATGTATACCTGAAATAATTATTCAACTTCCAGGAAGCTTTTTTGTTGACTGATTGGTGACAGTACGGGTTGGTTCAGTCAGTTAGTCCATGCATTCTCTGTTACAAGAGCCTTTCTCTGTAAGGAGACGTTATACAAGTTTATTGTGTCATTATGATTCTTTGTCAAACTGTTTTTATTAGAAACCCTGCTTATCAAGGATAATGTGTCCAGTGCGTTTTTAGACGTCTCCAGTTACTGTTAGGATAATTATGTTCTCAAGGTTCATAAGCTGAACTTCAATTGGAATCCTCGGACTGTGACCCAGAGGTTGTAAGGTTCTGGTTGAAATGAAACAGATAGAGACCAGTCCACAATTGTCAGTCACCAAAACATTTTTTTTTCTTGTCAAAACCAGTACGTAGTGGATCCTGGCATTTATTTTATGCCTGCTACATTAGGTTAGTTACCACCCAAAATGATTCAGTAGCTGAGCGGGTTAAAATGTATACACGTGTACATAAAGCGAAATGACCCTAAAAGCAGTTGTTTAAAAAAAATCTCATATCAAATCATTTCTGTGTAACATTTCTGGATAACAATTTATGTTATACCTTACTATGATTGTTTTCAGTTAAAATGGTCAAAAAGAGACAAACAAGGCTTCTTAGCAAAGATATATTTCTCAAGCAAGAATATTGTTCGTACTGTCTGGGAGTGGTCTGAGTGGGGAGGGGAAAACTGAAAACTAGCTGTTCTTGGCAGAACGGTTTGGAACTCTCTTTCTTATTGGTCTATTAAATAATTTACCGCCTGGTGACAGGTTGAAATTTCAGGCGGTCTTTGCAAACAGCTCTTACACTAAAAGGGCGTTATCATATTTTTTAAAAACAATTTAACAGTATTATTCCAACCTCATAGTGTGGTAAAATACTGTGTATAAAAAACAGAAACATCTAGTTTTTGAATGTACTGGGCATTTAAAACAATGGGACGTGCGTGAGAAATGACCTCAGTGTTTGGTTGCACACATGTCTTTACTACAGAGGGTGCGGGTTTGGGAGTTGTCTTTGGGATTCTATTTGGACATGAGAAAGTGCTTGTCCGGGCTAGCCCCTTGCACCACAGGCTGCATCAATGTGTCTGTCTCAAATAGAATCAAATCCAATTTTATTGGTCACATACACATGGTTAGCAGATGTTATTGCGTGTGTATGATGTTGATGCTTGTGCTTCTAGATCCGACAGTGCAGCAATATCTAACAAGTAATACCTAACAATTCCACAACAAATACCTTATGCACACAAATCTAAGTAAAGGAATGGTATAACAATATATAAATATATGGATGAGCAATTACAGAGCGGCATAGGCTAAGATGCAATGGATAGTATAAAATACAGTATATACATATGAGATGAGTAATGCAAGATATGTAAACATTATTAAAGTGGCATTATTAATTATAGTGACTAGTGTTCCATTTATTAAAGTGGCCAATGATTTCAAGTCTGTATGTAGGCAGCTGTGCTTATAATGGCTGTTTAACAGTCTGATGGCCTTGAGATAGAAGCTGATAGAAGCTGTCTCTCGGTCCCGGCTTTGATGCATCTGTACTGACCTCGCAAACTGGATGGTAGCGGGTGAACAGGCAGTGGCTCCGGTGTTTGTTGTCCTTGATGATCTTTTTGGCCTTCCTGTGACATCGGGTGGTGTAGGTGTCCTGGAAGGCAAGTAGTTTGCCCCCGGTGATGCATTGTGCAGACCGCACCACCCTCTGGAGAGCACTGCGGTTGTGGGCGGTGCTGTTGCCATACCAGGCGGTGATACAGCCTGACAGGATGCTCTCAATTGTGCATCAACCATCTCCTTTGTTTTGTTGATTATTTTTCTGACACCACACTCCCAGAGCCCTCACCTCCTTCCTGTAGGCTGTCTCGTCGTTGTTGGTAATCAAGCCTACTACTACTGTATCGTCTGCAAACTTGATGATTGAGTTGGAGGCGTGCATGGCCACGCAGTCGTGGGTGAACAGGGAGTACAGGAGGGGGCTGAGCATGCACCATTGTGGGGCCCCAGTGCTGAGGATCAGCGAAGTGGAGATGCTGTTTCCTACCTTCGCCACCTGGGGGCGGCCCGTCAGCAAGTCCAGGACCAAGTTGCACAGGGCGGGGTTGCGACCCAGGGCCTCAAGCTTAATGATGAGCTTGGAGGGTACTATGGTGTTGAATGCTGAGCTTTAGTCAGTGAACAGCATTCTTACATAGGTATTCCTCTTGTCCAGATGGGATAGGGCAGTGTGCAGTGTGATGGCATTTTGTAATGTCTGTGGACCTAGGGGGGTGGTAAGCAAATTGAAGTGGGTCAAGAGTGACAGGTAAGGTGGAGGTGATATGATCCTTGACTAGTCGCTCAAAGCACTTCATGATGACGGAAGTGAGTGCTACGGGGATAGTCATTTAGTTCAGCTACCTTTTCATTCTTGGGTACAGGAACAATGCTGGCCATCTTGAAGCAAGTGGGGACAGCAGACTGGGATAGGGAGAGATTGAATATGTCCGTAAACACATCAGCCAGCTGGTCTGTGCATGCTCTGAGGACGCTGCTAGGGATGCCGTCTGGGCCGGCAGCCCTGCGAGGGTTAACACGTTTAAATGCCTTACTTACGTCGGTCACGGAGAAGGAGAGCCCACAGTCCTTGATAGTGGGCCGCGTCGGTGGTACTGTATTATCCTCAAAGCAGGCAAAGAAAGTTTTTAGTTTATCTGGAAGTAAGACGCCGGAGTCCGTGACATGGCTGGTTTTCCTTTTTTAGTCCGTGAGTGTCTGTAGACCCTGCCACATATGTCTCATGTCTAAGCCATTGAATTGTGACTCCACTTTGTTCTATACTGACATTTTGCTTGTTTGATTGCCTTGCGGAGGGAATAACTACACTGTTTGTATTCAGCCATATTCCCAGTCACCTTTCCATGATAAAATGTGGTGGTTCGCATTGTCTGTCTGTCTGTGTCTGTGAACATACTCAGTGTACAGTGGCTTTGGAAAGTATTCAGACCCCTTGACTTTTCCCACATTTTGTTACATTACAGCCTTATTCTGAAATGGATTAAAGATACTCGAAATTGAGCTCAGGTGCATCTAGTTTCCATTGATCATCCTTGAGATGTTTCTACAACTTGATTGGAGTACACCTGTGGTAAATTCAATTGATTGGACATGATTTGGAAAGGCACACACCTGTCAAAATAAGGTTCCACAGTTGACAGTGCATGTCGAAGGCATTGGGATTAAACGTCAGGAATTGTGAAAAACTGAGTTTAAATGTATTTGGCTAAGGTGTATGTAAACTTCCGACTTCAACTGTATATGTGAGAACTGGTAAGAGTTTGCCAGAGTACTTGACACAGGAATGTAGGCCTCTGACTCACCCTTCTCTCCACTGATAACTCTGGTTGTTTTATGGCGCCAATTCCCTGAAGCGGAAGTCCACAGACAGACAATGATATGAGATGACAAGAGGCCTGTGTGTGAACTAGGAACATAGCTAGTTACTGTAAAACAGGCTGCCTCGTTATTAAATTGCAACTCGGAAAAGGTACTGCCTCCTTTGGTAACAGCTCTTTGACTTTCTCTAATGTCCCTCCACTGAACAACATGAGTGAATTCTCAATTAAATTATGCATATTCAATTGGTGCATCTGCTGGGAAAAAGCAACAAGGCAATGCTTATGGCGCTGTTTCTTGTAATTGACTTGAAATGCATCCTCCCTTGAGGTTATCACTGGTAATGACAGGACTGGTGAAAGTGCCAGAGCCGCTGGCTGCTGATAAAAGCTTTCTTGACTTGGACATACAGTTGAACTCGGAAGTTTACATACACCTCAGCCAAATACATTTAAACTCAGTTTATCACAATTCCTAACATTTAATCCAAGTTAACATTCCCTGTCTTAGGTAAGTTATGATCACCAATTTATTTTAAGAATGTGAAATGTCAGAATAATAGGAGAGAGAATTATTTCTTTCAGCTTTTATTTCTTTCATCACATTCCCAGTGGGTCAGCAGTTTAAAAAAACACTCAATTATTATTTGGGAGCATTGCCTTTAAATTGTTTAACTTGGGTCAAACGTTTCGGGTAGCCTTCCACAAGCTTCCCACAATAAGTTGGGTGAATTTTGGCCCATTCCTCAAGACAGAACTGGTGTAACTGAATCAGGTTTGTAGGCCTCCTTGCTTGCACACGCTTTTTCAGTTCTGCCCAGAAATGTTCTATAGGATTGAGTTCAGGGCTTTGTGATGGCCACTCCAATACCTTGACTTTGTTGTCCTTAAGCCATTTTACCACAACATTGGAAGTATGCTTGGGGTCATTGTCCATTTGGAAGATCCGTTTGCGACCAAGCTTTAACTTCCTGACTGATGTCTTGAGAGGTTGTTTCAATTTATCCACATAATTTTGCCTCCTCATGATGCCATCTATTTTGTGAAATGCACCAGTCCCTCCTGCAGCAAAGAACCCCCACAACATGATGCTGCCACCCCCGTGCTTCACGGTTGGGATGGTGTTCTTCGGCTTGCAAGCTTACCCCTTTTTCCTCCAAACATAACGATGGCCGTTATCGCCAAACAGTTCTATTTTTGTTTCATCAGACCAGAGGACAAAAAGTACAATCTTTGTTCACATGTGCAGTTGCAAACTGTGGTCTAAATTTTTTTATAGAGGTTTTGGAGCAATGGCTTCTTCCTTGCTGAGCGGCCTTTCAGGTTATGTTGATATAGGACTCGTTTTACTGTGGATATAGATACTTTTGTACCTGTTTCTTTCAGCATCTTCACAAGGTCCTTTGCTGTTGTTCTGGGATTGATTTGCACTTTTCACACCAAAATACGTAATCTCTAGGAGACAGAACGGGTCTCCTTTCTGAGTGGCATGATGGCTGCGTGGTCCCATGGTGTTTATACTTGCGTACTATTGTTTGTACAGATGAACGTGGTACCTTCAGGTGTTTGGAAATTGCTCCCAAGAATGAACCAGACTTGTGGAGGTCTACAATTAATTTTCTAAGGTCTAGTCTGATTTCTTCTGATTTTCCCATGATGTCAAGCAAAGAGGCACTGAGTTTGAAGGTAGGCCTTGAAATACATCCACAGGTACACCTCCAATTGATTCAAATGATGTAAATTAGCTTCTAAAGCCATGACATCATTTTCTGGAATTTTCTGTTTAAAGGCACAGTCAACCTAGTGTATGTAAACTTCTGACCCACTGGAATTGTGATACAGTTAATTATAAGTGAAATAATCTGTCTGTAAACAATTGTTGGAAAAATTACTTATATCATGCACATAATAGATGTCCTAACCGACATCCCAAAACTATAGTTTGTTAACAATAAATGTGTGGAGTGGTTGAAAAACGAGTTTTAATGACTCCAACCTAAGTGTATATAAACTTCAGACTTCAACTGTAAATGTTAGCCAACACATTGCTAACCTTTGTTAATTAAATCAGCTAAACAGCTGCTTTTAGCAAAAATGTGTATGGAGTTTCTAGCTAATCAGCCGTTAGAGTTTACACTTCCTCTTCCAAATGCAATGTGGGGAGGTCAGAATAATGAAAAACGATGTACCCAATCTATTCATTTTAAAACTATGATTACTTCTCCTTGTCATTATCATTCACCTGATGATAAGACAAGACGTGAAACAATTGTTTTTGCTAACATATAATGGGGGTCCCTGGTTCGCCAGTTTGCCTAGTGCTGTGGTGATCCACAGGGTCATGCTGATGGAACAGGACACTCAGTGGCTGTACCACCTCCTGGCCGAGGTCCAGTTGGAGAGGTTTTACCTGCGTGTCCGGGACAGCCTCAACATCACCCGCGTAGAGCATTTCGCCTACGTTAAAGAGTCTGACCTCGAACAGATTGGTATCAGCAAACCAGGTCAGTACACTGTGGTTATTGTTGTCCTTTTTCAAAATTATTCTATAGCTATTTTTGGTAACACTTCATATGAAAAGCCCCTATGTTGCGCATTATAATGCACTATGAATAGTTCACATGGGATTATAAATGCCCTTATGAAGAGGGTATTCATGTGAAGTGTAACCCTTGTTTGTATGTTGTATCTTTTCTATTGAATATTTGTCTACGTGTAGGACAGAGAAGATTATGGGAGGCTGTGAAAAACTTCAAGATCAGCGTGAGGCCCAAATCGTGGATGGCCAAGGCAAGACCTTTACATGGGGCTCCCGAGTGGCGCAGTGGTCTCAGGCACTGCGTCTCACCCTGGTTCGAATCCAGGTTGTATCACAACCGGCTGTAATTGGGAGTCCTATAGGGCAGAGCACAATTGGCCCAGTGTCGTCTGGGTTTGGCTGGTGTAGGCCGTCATTGTAAATAAGAATTTGATCTTAACTGACTTGCCTAGTTAAAGAAAGGTTAAACATCTCTCAAGTCCCTCCAGAATGCAATTTACTATTATATACCATTTGTTACAAGGTAGTGGTGAGTTCTTTGAAATAAGTACCAGACATTACTGATTGACACAACATAATAATTGGAATGCTCACCTGTCACTCATGTTGATCTGTTGGTCCCCCAGGCTATCAGTGGGTGTGGTCCGGAGGGGGGTGATCAATGGGGCAGCGTGGGGTCGGGCCAGGAGAAAGGGGGGCGGGTCCTCACCTGTCTGATCCAAGACGATGAGCTGACTCTGGGGGAGAAGCTGGGAACGGGCTCCTTCGGCGTGGTGAAGAGAGGAGAGTGGCAGACCCCCACTGGGAGAGTGGTGAGTGGATTTGTTCAAATGTATGTTGCTTCTGGTGGGACAGTATTTAACTTTTATTTTACTCACCAACAGTAAAAAGCAGAGCTAGGTTGACAGTTTAGAAAGTCACAGGGCAAGATACTGTACCTTCAAAAGGATCAATAGAAATTGCATAACAGAAATAAAACATAATTTGCATTGAAGTACAGTGCATTCGTGAAGTATTCAGACCCCTCCCCCTTTTCCACATTTAGTTAGTTACAGCCTTATTCTAAAATGGATTAAACACTTTTTCCCCCCTCATCAATCTACACACAATACCCCATAATGACAAAGCGAAAACAGGTTTTTAGAATTGTTTGTACATTTATTAAAAATACATTTAAAAATAAAAAATTTACATAAGTATTCAGCCTCTTTGCTAAGAGACTCGAAATTGAGCTCAGGTGCATCTTGTTTCCAGTGGAGTCCACTTATGGTAAATTCAATTGATTGGACATGATTTGGAAAGGCACACACCTGTCTATATAAGGTTCCACAGTTGACAGTGCATGTCAGAGCAACAACCAAGCCATATGAGGTCGAAGGAATTGTCCGTAGAGCTCCAAGACAGGATTGTGTTGAGGCACAGATCTGGGGAAGGGTATCAAAAATTGTCTGCAGCATTGAAGGTCCCCAAGAACACAGTGGCCTCCTTCATTCTTAAATGGAAGAAGTTTGGAACCACCAATACTCTTCCTAGAGCTGTCTGCTCAGCCAAACTGAGCAATATGGGGAGAAGGGCCTTGGTCAGGGAGGTGACCAAGAACCCGATGGTCACTCTGACAGAACTCCAGAGTTCCTCTGTGGAGATGGGAGAACCTTCTAGAAGGACAACCATCTCTGCAGCACTCCACCAATCAGGCCTTTATGGTAGAGTGGCCAGACGGAAGCCACTCCTCAGTAAAAGGAACATAACAGCCCACTTGGAGTTTGCCAAAAGGCACCTAAAGGACTCTCAGTCCATGAGAAACAAGATTCTCTGGTCTGATGAACCAAGGTTGAGCTCTTTGGCCTGAATGCAAAGAGTCACGTCTGTAGGAAACGTGGCACCATCACTACGGTGAAGCATGGTGGTGGCAGCATCATGCTGAGGGGATGTTTTTCAGCGGGAGGTAGTTGGAGACTAGTCAGAATCAATGGAAAGATGAACGGAGCATAGTACAGAGAGATCCTTGATGAAAACCTGCTCCAGAGCGCTCAGGACCACAGACTGGGGCGAAGGTTCACCTTCCAACAGGACAATGACCCTAAGCACAGAGCCAAGACACCGCAGGAGTGGCTATGTGACAAGTCTCTAAATGTCCTTGAGTGGCCCAGCCAGAGCCCGGACTTGAACCCGATCGAACATCTCTGGAGAGACCTGAAAATAGCTGTGCAGTGACTCTCCCCATCCAACCTGACAGAGCTTGAGAGGATCTGCAGAGAAGAATGGGATAAACTCCCCAAGTACAAGTATGCCAAGCTTGTAGCATCATACCCAAGAGGACTTGAGGCTGTAATCGCTGTCAAAGGTGCGTCAACAAAGGACTGAGTAAAGGGTCTGAAAACGAATGTAAATGTGATATTTCAGTTTATTTATATTTGCAAATTAGCAAACATTTCTAAAAACCTGTTCTTGCTTTGGCGTTATGGGGTATTGTGTGTACATTGATGAGTGGATTTGTTTTTTTTAAACCCATTTTAGAATAAGGCTGTAACAAAACATAATATGGAAAAAGTCAAGGGGTCTGAATACTTTCCGAATGCGCTGTATATTCCCAATCAATTTAAATTGCATTACAATCTTTCCCAAATGGCATTAATCAGTACACCTAACTCCTCCATCCTTCCCCTTCTTCTTTCTGTTGCCATGACAGCTGCCGGTGGCAGTGAAGTCTCTGAAAAGTAGTCTTTCCAGACAGACAGACACCATGACAGACTTTCTCCAGGAGGTGACCACCATGCAGTCTCTTGACCACCCCAACATCATCCGCCTCTACGGAGTGGTGCTCACACAGCCCCTCAAGATGGTGAGAGTGCCATTCTCTCTATCCTCTTGAAGGTGGAGTATAAAACATATGTTGTATTATTCCTATTTCTGCGTTGTAATCCTGTCTCTGCATTGTCATCCTTTCATGCATATTCTAATTGGTAGAATTGCTATTGAAATACAGGCATGCAAATTTATATAAACATTGAATGGTCATTCAGATGTTATCTTTGTCGCAGAATTCACTCAGGGAATTGGAGGGAAAATGTAGTGTAAAGAAGTGACTTTAAAACCCTATTCTCCTCCTCCCAGGTGACAGAGTTGGCCTGTCTGGGGTCCCTGTATGACATGCTGCGCTCTCGCCAGCACGAGTACCCCCTGGCACGCCTCTGGCTCTTCGCCACCCAGATAGCAGCGGGTATGGAGTACCTGGAGGGTCGCAGGTGAGGCACGAAACAGTCCCACTCTACAGACAGACTACGACCAAATATGCAATTTTAGCCACTAACTTCACTGTAACCCTAAACGTCAACAATTCCTCGAACCAACTTCATGCATATATATTTTATCCTCAATTGACTGGAATTTCCGTAATGACACTTCTAGCCAATGAAAATGTGTACCATTCCTGGTTGTAGCCGGTATAGAGGGCCTGTGTTATATCTCCCCCAGGTTCATCCATAGGGACCTGGCTGCCCGGAACGTTCTGCTGGCCTCCAGGGAGATGGTGAAGATTGGGGACTTTGGTCTGATGAGGGGCCTGAGCCAGGAGACAGACCACTACGTGATGACGGCCCACAGACGTATCCCCTTTGCCTGGTGAGCTGAAGGAGAACATCAGGGTGTTTGTGGGGGGATATATCATTGATCAGTCATTGATTGTTTAACAGTGTGACCAAATGGAAGCCGGTGTGGAGAAGGGAGATATCACTACTATGGAATTTTCTTTGGTAAATGATTGGCAGTTTGTAGTAATTCCATCTCTCTCTCTCGCTCGGTCTCTTTTTTCTCCATATCTCTCCTCCCACGCTCCCTCCAGGTGTGCCCCAGAGAGTCTGCGTGTGGGCTCTTTCACCCACTCCTCTGATGTGTGGATGTTTGGGGTCATTCTCTGGGAGATGTTCACCTACTGTGAGGAGCCTTGGCGGGGGCTATCTGGCAGACAGGTATGTGTAGACACACTGTACACATTGTTAAGATGCCAGAGTCAGACAGAACTTGCTTAGGCAGGACAGAAGAGGAATTTGTACACAGCCACCGCTGGGGTTTTCCAAAATCTAGGAGCATTTACTGTTTTTCAAATTTAGAAGCAGAGTCAGAGATAGAGCTTAAAAAGTAGCTTGATTTAGCTTTCTTAGTCGAGAGAGTACATCTGTTTCTCAATTGGCTGACAGATTGCCAGTCCACTACAGAGTCAGTTTTCCTTGCTTTGGTCCAGGCCTGATTTCTCATCTGAATGAGCTCAGATAACTCAGAAGAAAACCCAGGGTTAGATCTATACAACATGACAAAAAGTATGTGGATACCTGTTCATCGAACATCTCATTCCAAAATCATGGGCATTAATATGGAGTTGGTCCCCCTTTGCTGCTATAACAGCCTCCACTCTTCTGGGAAGACTTTCCACTAGATGTTGAAGCATTGCTGCGGGGTCTTGCTTCCTTTCAGCCACAAGAGCATTAGTGAGGTCAGGCACTGATGTTTTGCAATTAGGCCTGGCTCGCAGTCGGCGTTGCAATTCATCCCAAAGATGTTCGAGGGGGTTGAGATCAGGGATCTGTGCAGGCCAGTAAATGTTCTTCCACACCGATCCTGACAAACCATTTCTGTATGGACCTCGCTTTGTGCACGAGGGCATTGTCATACTGAAACAGGAAAGGCCCTTCCCCCAAACTGTTGCCACAGAATCATCTAGAAAGTAATTGTATGCTGTAGCGTTATGATTTCCCTTCACTTGAACTAAGAGGCCTAGCCTGAACCATGAAAACAACCCCAGACCATTATTTCTCCTCCAGCAAACTTAACAGTTGGTACTATGCATTCAGGCAGGTAGGGTTCTCCTGGCATCACGCCAGATGGTGAAGCGTGATTCATTACTCCAGAAAACGCGTTTCCAATGCTCCAGAGTCCAATGGTGGTTACACCACTCCAGCCGACGTTTGGCATTGTGCATGGTGATCTTAGGCTTGTGTGCAGCTGCTCGGCCATGGAAACCCATTTCATGAAGCTCCCGATGAACAGCTCTTGTGCTGATGTTGCTTCCAGAGGCAGTTTGGAACTCTGTACTTGTGTATATATATATATATATATATATATATATATAGTGTATCCTTGACTCTGAATTGTTTAAAAGGGGCATGTTTATCTGCCAGAGGAATAAATATATAGGATACATTTTCTAGAGCCAACTCAGTGTCAGGAATACAGGAGATAGTGGCTAACTCAGAGTACAACATGTTGTTTAAAAACCCTTGAAGAGAAAACGTCTTAAAATCTTTCTTCTTAATTAAACGAAGATTAGTATTTTTTTGTTTCATATCTGTAATACATGCTATGGGACAATGATCACTGAGATCAAATGCAAATACTCCACTAGACAAATATTTATGGGGGTTATTAGTAAGGATTAAATCAATCAATGAGGAGTTAACTGTGTGCCAAGCATTGGGATCATCCGTTTAGAACAGAAAGCCTACTTTTATTTCCTTGATTCACTTTTAGGATGAAGTCTGCCCTCGGAGTCTCTAGGGATTTGAATATCTTTTTTTCTGACTCACTTGGAACATTTTCAGGGTACGTGATGGCAATGTGTCTGAAACAATGCTTAGACAAGGCATCCATCTTCTTCTCAAAGGTGACCTCTAAACAATGCACTATGCTCTAGAATGATGTGATGTGTCTCTTGATGAAAGCACTTGTTTAAATAATGCACCTATAGGTAAATGCACTTTTTAAACAATGCACTTTTGTGAATAATACAAGATATTAAATGTGTTTTTCAATGACACAACACATTACACAGAAATGAAGATACACTCTCAATGTTCAGAATGTTTCCACCTCCTTTCCAAGTGTTCTTTTGCTTGTTTGTTTGTTCGTCTGAATGCTTGCTTCCCTCAAGGCCTGGACTATCCTCCAGAAATCCCTCAGAAAACCTTCGTCTTTCTCCCTCTGTTGGTTTTGTGTTTGTTTGTCGATGTCCTAATTCTTGTTGTTGTCCTTGTTGGGTTTATTGTCCCGCTATCCCATTATTTCCTTGTGTTGCCTGATGATTCAGCAGATGAGTCCTGCAAGAACCAAGTCAATCAATCTCTCAAAACCTCTCCAAACTATTTCCACACAAAAAAGTATCTTCCAATTCCTCTAGATGGGCAGAACACAGCAATGCAGTAAAATAACTCAACTGTACACATTTTTACAAAAATTACAATTTAAGGAGGAGCACTTAAGTGCTGCTGCTCATGGAATTGGTTTCTAGGAGATGATACTGGCAAAAGAGGAAAATAACAATATATACATTTAGGATAAATTAATTACTAGATACAGTATATGGGAAACATTAACGCGCCAAAGAACTTATAAGGGGAATTAAATAATGAGCGTTTGTAACGAGAGCTAATGAGTTAGGTTTATCAGGTACACCTTGTAGGTAGAGAACTTGAAGTTGAACCATGACTCAAAAGGACACAAGGCTCTAAGCATTTGTACAACCTCTGAAATATTTGAGCCCTTTGTACCAAATCAAATATTCAATATTGTGTGTGTGTGTTTGTGCCCACAAACATCTTCAATATGACAACAATGCAATGTCTTTGTCATTAAACGTTCCCCACTCTTTTTTTTTTCTCTCAGATCCTCTGGCGTGTGGAGCTGGAGGGACAGCGTATGGAGAGACCCCCTGACTGTCCTCAGGAACTCTACTCTGTGATGAGAAAGTGTTGGGCCTGCACCCCCTCCAACCGACCCACCTTCTCCCAGCTTACCACCCTGGTCGCAGAGGTAACACTGTAAATATTTATATATTCAGTATCAGTCAAAGGTTTGGACACACCTACTCATTCAAGGGTTTTTCTTTATTTTTACTATTGTCAACATTGTAGAATAATAGTGAAGACATCAAAACTATGAAAATAACACATATGCAATCATGTAACCAAAAAAAGTGTTAAACAAATAAAAATATATTTGAGATTCTTCAAAGTAACCACCCTTTGTCTTGATGACAGCTTTGCACACGCTTGGCATTCTCTCAACCAGCTTCATGAGGTAGTCACCTGGAACGCATTTCAATTAACAGGTGTGCCGTAAAAGTTCATTTGTGGAATTTCTTTCCTTCTTAATGGGTTTGAGCCAATCAATTGTGTGTGACAAGGTAGGGGTGGTATACAGAAGATAACCCTATTTGGTAAAAGACCAAGTCCATACTATGGCAAGAACAGCTCAAATAAGCAAAGAGAAACGACAGTCCATTATTACTTTAAGACAAGAAGGTCAGTCAATACGGGATGTTTCAAGAACTTTGAAAGTTTCTTCAAGTGCCGTCGCAAAAACCATCAAGAGCTATGATGAAACTGGCTCTCATGAGAACTGCCACAGGAAAGGAAGACCCAGAGTTACCTCTGCTGCAGAGGATAAGTTCATTAGAGTTACCAGCACCTCAGAAATTGCAGCCCAATTAAATGCTTCACAGAGTTTAAGTAACAGACATCTCAACATCAACTGTTCAGAGGAGACTAAGTGAATCATGGTCGAATTGCTGGAAAGAAACCACTACTAAAGGACACCAATAAGAAGAAGAGACTTGCTTGGGCCAAGAAACACAAACAATGGACATTAGACCAGTGGAAATCTGTCCTTTGGTCTGATGAGTCCGAATTTGAGATTTTGGTTCCAACCGCAACACACAGAGATCATCCGTTCACCCACACCGCATCTCACAAAGACATGGCGATTGGAACCAAAAATCCCCCATTTGGACTCCAGGCCAAAGGACAAATTTCCACTGGTCTAATGTCCATTGCTCATGTTTCTTGACCCAAGCAAGTCTCTTCTTCTGATTGATGTCCTTTTGAAGTGTTTTTTTTTGTTGTTGCAGCAATTCGACCATGACGACCTGATTCACACAGTCTCCTCTGAACAGTTGATTTTGAGATGTGTCAGTTACTTGAACTCTGTGAAGAATTTATTTCGGCAGCAATTTCTGAGGCTGGTAACTAATTAACTTTTTGCGACTGCACTTGAAGAAACTTTTAAAGTTCTTGAAATGTTCCATATTGACTGACCTTCATGTCTTAAAATAATGATGGACTGTCATTTCTCTTTGCTTATTTGAGCTGTTCTTGCCATAATATGGACTTGGTCTTTTACCAAATAGGGTTATCTTCTGTATACCACCCCTACCTTGTCACAACACAACTGATTAGCTCAAACAAAACGCATGAAGAAGGAAAGAAATTCCACAAATGAGCTTTTAACAAGGCACACCTGTTAATTGAAATTCATTCCAGGTGACTACCTCATGAAGCTGGTTGAGAGAATGCCAAGAGTGTGCAAAGCTGTCATCAAGGCAAAAGGTGGCTATTTGAAGAATCTTATATATAAAATATATTTTGATTTGTTTAACACTTTTTTGGTTACTACATGATTCCATATGTGTTATTTAATTTTCTACAATGTAGAAAATAGTAAAAATAAAGAAAAACCCTTGAATGAGTAGGTGTGTCCAAACTTTTGACTGGTACTGTACATTTATTATATATGTATAAATGTATGCTCACATTTGCATTATACTCATGCTCCCAAGCATGTTCACATTAGCATTTAAGAGTCAATATGCCCAGTGACCAAAATAAAGGCGGTTGGACTGCGAGACAGTGGCATAAAATGGTTTCCTCTCCCCTCTTCCCTCTCTATCCAGGCTCAGCCTTTGGAGGTGTGTGCTGTACAGGACTTTGTGGAACCTGGAAAACTCGCTCTCCTGTCCAACGACCTAGTGACCATCATAGACCATAGGTAAGAGAGAAGAAGGATGGGGAGATGGAAAAAAGAGATCGGAAGAAACAGAAGTTCATTGTTAAACTTAGACATATTGCTTCAAAGAGCGAAACTTTTAAACCTGAATTCCGTTGCATTGACTGTTAACCCTAATCCTCACATTTTTGCCACCTAGTGGTAATTCAAGTCAGATGCCAAGAATAAAAGATTGGAAGATCTGACTCAAGTTTGCTAAAGTTTTCAGAGAGTCCTATGTAAAAGGGTGTCAAGACAGTTTATAAGAGAGTTTTATAATCGTTTATAGAGAGTACATTTTTTGTGAATATGTAGTTCGTAAGTCATCAATAAACTTGTATGTCATTTGTTGGACTTGTATGATTGCCTTTTCTTAATGTGACCATTTAAATTGTATCCATGTATTTTTTATTTCGCTTATCTACATGTGGCTTATATGTGACTTATATGATTTGACTGTATGGTTCTCCTCCTGTAGTCTGGAGCTGTGTGAGTGGAAGGGCCAGAACCAAAGGACCTTGATAGTGGGCTGGTTCCCCCCGAGCCTGGCTGCTCCCTCCCTCTCCGCCCCCAGCAGCGCCCCTGCTCTTCCCACCACAGCCCCCGTCGCTGCATCGAGCCTCATCCCGCCCCCCCTGAAGGGCAGTCTGCAGCACACGGGGCAGAGTGAGACCCACCCCGACCGTAACTGGGGCACGCCGGAATGCCTCGATGAGTCAGTCAAGTTTCCACTTTTTGATGATTCTTTGATATATAGCAGTTGAGCATCATCATGCTATATGCTAGCCTGGGTTCCTGACTATTTTTGCTGTCATTAATGTCACATTGTTGCCTTGTCTTGTTTAGCATTACAGATATCCGTTGTCATATATCGATAGAAATCAAGTAAAAACTGCATTTGTTTGCGTCTTTGTTGGTGGCCCACTATTGGTGGTAAACAAATCTTGCAGAGTAAGTAAGATGAATGCCTTGAACCTTTGATATTGTCAGTGTACAACCCTGACCCATGTTTGTTTGAATACTTTGTTTTTACCTGACCTCTGACCTTTTCAGGAGAGTAAACTGGAGAAGAAGCCCAGCAAATAGAGAGAGAGAGGGCGGCTCCAATTTACAGAAAATGTCAGGTACCAACTTCAATAAGTTATTTACTCTTTATTTGATTATTATATGACTGATACTAACATGTTCTCCAAATAATATTAGCTAATATTCAATCCATACATATAATTGTCTTGTGGGTAGCAATCTGTTGCTAATTGGGCACATTACAGCTCTTCTAAATGTTTAGACCTTTGGTACCCTTCGTAGTGTACTAGCCACAAGAGCAGAGGGTCACAAGTTTTATATCACATAGTGAAAACCACCCTCAACATGCTGTACACTGTAGTTATTTTGTACAAAATACATATACTGTATACAGTACCAGTCAAAACCCATTCAATGGTTTTAATTCTTTACTATTTCTACATTGTAGATGTAATGCCTGGGGTGTAGTGGAGGAAGAAGTCAGACGCAGGAAACAGAGAGTTCAGAGCAGCGCTAAACTTTATTCACCACACAGGTGAAAACGATGCCACTCAAACAAATGCCCCAAAACACAGGGGAACTAAACAGTCCCGAATAACTCACGTACACGAACAACCGTGACTTACAGGCGTGTACACGAGTACACATAAAACAATCCCGCACACCCAGCAGACGGGCCGGCTGGATAATATAGCCCAACTATTTAACCTAACTAAACACAGGTGTAACTAATAAACAGACAAGGAGGGGGAGAAAAAGATCAGTGGCAGCTAGTAGGCCGGTGACGTCGAGCGCCACCCGAACAGGAAGGGGAGCCACCTTCGGTAGGAGTCGTGACAGTAGAATAATAGTGAAGACATTAAAACTAAGAAATAACACATATATTTGATATTCTTCAAATTAGCCACCCTTTGTCTTGATGACAACTTTGCACACTCTTGGCATTCTCTCAACCAGCTTCATGAGTTAGTTACCTGGAATACATTTCAATTAACAGGTGTGACTTGTTCAAAGTTAATTTGTGGAATTCATTTTTTTCTTAATGCGTTTGAGCCAATCAGTTGTGTTGTGACAAGGTAGGGGTGGTATACAGAAGATAGCCCAAATAAAGTAACATACACATCTCAACATCGACTGTTCAGAGGAGACTGCGTGAATCAGGCCTTCGTGGTCAAATTGCTGCAAAGAAACCACTACTAAAGGACACCAATAATAAGAAGAGACTTGCTTTGGCCAAGAAACATGAGCAGAAATCTCTGCATGTGTGGTTCCCACCGTGAAGCATGGAGGAGCAGGTGTTATTGTGTGGGGGGTGCTCCACAGCATTCTGCAGCGATACGCCATCCCATCTGGTTTGCGCTTAGTGGGACTATCATTTGTTTTTCAACAGGACAATGACCCAACACACCTCCACGCTGTGTAAGGGCTATTTGACCAAGAAGGGGAGTGATGGTGTGCTGCATCATCTGATCTGGCCTCCACAATCAACCGACCTCAACCCAATTGAGATGGTTTGGGATGAGTTGGACGCAGAGTGAAGGAAAAGCAGCCAACAAGTGCTCAGCATATGTTGGAACTCCTTCAAGACTGTTGGAAAAGCTTTCCAGGTGAAGCTGGTTGAGAGAATGCCAAGCATGTGCAAAGCTGTGATCAATGCAAAGGTTAGCTACTTTGAAGAATCTCAAATATATTTTGATTTGTTTGACACTTTTTTGGTTACTACATGATTGCACATGTTTTATTTCATCATTTTGATGTCTTCACTATTATTTCACAATGTTTAAATAGTAAAATAAAGAAAAACCCTTGAATGAGTAGGTGTGACCAAACTTTTGACTGGTACTGTGTGTTTAATAGAAATATCCATCTGTCCCCAGGTATGACCAGGAGTCTGGAGTCTGTCCTGAGTGGTCCCCAGAGCAGGACCTTAGGAGGGGTCAAGGTGGACCCCCGTCGTGGACCCCTCCCCAACGCCATGGTTGCCCGCAGCGTTGTGGTGCAGCAGGGTCCCCATCGGTTCAGCGAGGCCAGCATCAACCCCCCACCTCGACCGCTCCCGCCCAACCTCAAACGCGTCAAGATTCCCCAGGTGGCCTTGTTCCGAGATCGGAGGCCTGTAAATCCATCCCCAGGTTCCTTGTGGCCTCCACAACTTCAAAAGAATCCTCAGCAGCAGATGCTACAGCCACCCCAGCCCCAGCTGCAGCAGACCATGGGGGGCAGCGACCTGGGCAAAATGGCCCACATGGCATGGTCCAAACCAGCACTGGATGACTATGGGGACAAGGAGAGGAATCAAGAAAAGGAGTGGGTGGTGAGGGAACGAGAGAGGGAGAGGAACCCGTCTCAAGTACAACACACCAGGGAAGCCTTCATAGCCCAGGTATTGAATGGATGTATGATCTTTAGTTCTTGAGTTGTTAGACATATTACAGAATTCAGGCTTTGTGATTGGCCTGAAGTTCTAAGGTCCTCTAGTCTGATTGGTCAGGTCACGGAAGCAGTGCATGGAGTGACCAATGAGGAGGTTCGGAACGCACTTCACTGCAATGAATGGAACCCTATAAGGGCCCAGCAACAACTCAAGGTTAGACAGAATTACTCTAATTCATACTTAATACATGTATTATTTCCATGTACTTCAAAATGTATTCTCCATCGACCAACTTAGTTTACTAAGAATGCAAAAATGATGTAATATTAAATGTGATGCACCAACCTTGTGCTCTCTCCTCGCTCTCGCTCATTCCCTCCTTCCTTCTCAGATGGAGCAGCTGCACTCTCTGAGCCTGTGTTCTCGTGACGACTGCCTAAGGATCCTGTCCCGCTATCAGTGGGATCTACAGCTGGCCAGCCGCTACCTGTTCAGAATGGTACGGGAGGAGAGGACTGGAGGAGGAGAAAGGGAGAGGAGGGACGGAGAGAGAGAGGCTGCTGCCATGGAGAGACGAGGAGTATGAGAGGTGTGGGGATGGAGGGATACTGGAAACAGAGGACAATAAAGATTTACGAAATTGAAGAGGGACTGAGGAGCTATTTGAGGAATTTAAGAGATGGGATGGTTGATTAAAAAGGAATGGAATATATATGAAGTGAACCATAAAGACATTACAGTCCTCCAAAATACAATTTTTATCCCTTTTTACAATTCTGTTTAGTCTTTTTTAATGACGTGACAGACAGCCACGCCCTCTCTGTTCTCAAAAGTAGTTGTGTATCATGATGAATTTGTAGAGTGCCGTACAAAAGTATTCAGACCCCTTGGATTTCTTCACAATTTATTGTGTTACAAAGTGGGATTCAAATTGATTGAATTGTTATTTTTTTGTCAAAAATTGACACAAAATACTCTGTCAAAGGGATACAAAAATTCTAACATTTTAAAAACTAAAATATAGTAATTGCATTAAGTATTCAGGTCCTTGACTCAATACATGTTACAAACACCTTTTGGCGTCGCTTACATCTGTGAGTCTTCTTGGATACGTCTATAAGAGCTTCATATACCCGGATTGTGCAATATTTGTCCATTATTAATTTGAAAATTATTCAAGCTCTGTCAAGATGTTGGTGATCATGGCTAGACAGCAATGTTGAAGTATTGCCATAGATTTTTAAGCAGATTTAAGTTAAAACTAACTTGGCCACTCATGTACATTCACTGTCTTCTTGGTAAGCAGCTCTAGTGTAGATTTGGCCTTGTGTTTTTTAGGTTATTATCCTGCTGAAAAGTGAATGCCCATGGCAACACAGCAGTTTCATTTATGTCCTGCAGCTCAGTTCAGGATGACTATTTTTTATGTCTGGGTGGTTTAGTACATAATCCACAGCATAACAATTCACTTGACCATGATTTAAAGAGCTATTCAATGTCTGATTTGTTATTGTTGCCCACTTTCATTATCCTTCTTTGATTCTTTCGAAAAGCTTCTTAGTTGAATCTGTACTCGAAATTCAATACTTGACTTTACAGATGTGTGTACGGGGGACAGAGAAAGAGTTACTAAATAAACAAATCCATGTAACTTAGGTGATTTGTTAAGCCACATTTACTCCTGAACTAATTTAGGCTTTCCTAAACAGAGGCTGAATACGTATGCAACAACTCTATTTTAGTTATGAATATTTGATTTATCATGAAAAAATATATTTTACTTCCTCATTTAAGAGAATTTTGTGTAGATCGTTGACAAAGAAATTACAATTAAATCCATTTCAATCCCACTTTACCCCAATAAAATGAAGAAATTCAAGGGGTATGAACACTTTTGCAAGGCACTGTATTGTATTAGCATTGATTATATTTGTTGAATAAAATGTTGATACAAATTGTGCATGGCGCTAGTGATGTGTACATGTGACTCATGCCCCTCAATTTACACCCAGTCAAGAGAGTTGGGATGTTGTAACAATCAAAAGATGATCTACAGAGTGATGTAATTTCCTTTCAGAGGAAGTGTTTGTCAATTCTCTGCTTTGACTTCCTTTACCACTTTAGTTGAGGTGAATTGTGAGCTTCTCCTTATGCTGTCTAAAACTACAGCGTTACAGGAGCTGGTCACATAGGGCTGGAGAATCCATAGTACTAGGGAAGGACATGAGTTTATTTTAACCTGCACCTCAGCATGCGTCCAGCAGGGGGGGGGGGGGGGGGTAATGAGAGCACTGCTCCCTTTGTGGTCCCGGCCTTTTTCCTGTCTACTACAGGGCTTGGATACATTTCAGGCCCTCCTGGCACATTGCCACTACCGTTTTAGGAATGGTTAAGAGTTATGGAATGAGACTAAGGGCCATAATGTAATTAGGCCCATGACTTGGAAAAAGGTGGATGGAGACTGTCATTTTGCTGGGCTTCATAAGCACCTCTCTCCATCCCAACCACCCTCAGTGGCCACTGGCCTAGTGGAGTCTGTCACTTGCAAAACCTAGTTCAGGATTCAATCCAGGACGGCGGAAGATGTGTTCATTTCCGAGCCGACCTCTGCGTTCATTTTTAATGTGATCTCCGCAAATGCGGAAACATTACCTTTAAAAAGATGCATAGCCAGGAAGAGGTGATCGGATTGAATCACAGACCTAAGACTCAATTCAATCCGTAACACTAACATGCTGTAGCGGGAATGAAATGAGTCATTTCCGATTGAGCCGGCATCAGCGGCGTTGACCGTCAGTGCAGGAACATTGGCTTTAACTGTACTTTGCGCTGCAGCAAAGCTCTCCAGCGATACGGATTGAATCGAGACCCGAGTGTAAAAATACAGGTCACGCAGAACGAGAAAAAAAAAAGGTACAAAACTGCTTTATTTACCACAACTGTTTGACCCCAGGGCTGGATTCAATCTGTAGTGCCGAAGATACGCATGGTTGAAATTCAAAAAGTCATTTTCGATTGAGCCGACATATGCAGCGTTTACTGCAAATGCAGAAATCTTGCATTTAAATTTCAATCACGCTATAATGCTGATCTTCAGCACTACTGATTGAAACCAGAACCTTATTGCCTAATACAACACTTTCCCTAAACAGTGCAACGAGTCATCATACTCACCCCATGAACAAAATGACACTGTATTTAACACCAAAGGAAACAGTTTACCAAGAAATTGGCCCCAACTCTTCACTATGTCCCTTAAGTCAGGTAAGCACATTCCTTCATGATGAAGGCGTGCCCTGCAGGTAAATGATTCTGGGACAAAGTTGTTGTTTTTTAAGTGGATGAATGTAAATGCACAATGCGTCGCATCAATTATGTCACTTAATGATGATAGCTCCTTGAATCTCTGACAATCACTGCTGCTGCAAAAAAAAAAAGATGTCGACTCAGATGGCAGCCACCTCACTCTCTCCCACTTCCCCAGTGGATATAGTTACTATCAGAAGTAGTAACATTAAAATGATCGACAGCGTGAATGAATGGTGCTTGTCAAGGAACAACTGAGGCCTGGAAAAATTTACACTGAGTGTACAAAACATTAGGACCACCTTCCTAATATTGGAGTCGTACCCCCTTTTGCGCTCAGAACAGCCTCAGTTCGTCAAAGCATGGACTCCACAAGCGTTCCATAGGGATGCCGACTCCAATGCTTCCCACAGTTGTGTCAAGGTGGCTTATGGGTGGCGGAGCATTCTTGATACACACGGGAAACTGTTGAGCGTGAAGAAGTCAGCAGCGGTGCAGTTCTTGACACAAACCGGTTTGCCTGGCACCTGCTACCATACCCCATTCAAAAGGCACAAATCTTTTGTCTCGCCCATTCACCCTCTGAATGGCACAAATACACAGTCTCAAGGCTTAAAAATCCTACTTTAACCCGTCTCCTCCCCTTCATCTACACTGATTGAAGTGGATTTGACAGGTGACAACAGTAAGTAATCATAATTTGACACTAAAATAAAGAATCTAGAATGTAATACTGCAACTGAAGCAGTTTGGTATGATAAAATACTTGCCATGGCAGTGACTAAAAAGAAAATACTGAAAAAGTATTGAAGAACATGTAAAGTTTCCATACTGTTTTGAACCCCCAAATGTACATAGATAACCAAGAAATCAATTTGATAGAACAAATGCAAAAAACAGATAAAAACTCAGTGGAGAGAGTGGAGAAACCCATGAAAGACAACTAAGGCTTATGTCTCATAGCCCAGTTGCTGATTCTTACATTCGGGTGGATAGACAGAAACAGTCCAGAGGCTATGTAAGCTCATCAGATAAGACCTCACGTGTTACACAGAAAGAGTTCTAGGATTGGCAGCTTCCTCTAAGGTTTCAAATAAGAAAGGAGTATCAAACAGAATCAGGAAAAAAAAGGGGGGATTGCAAATGGGAACAGAAAGAGAGTTTGACTCAAGTGCTCAGTCCTTCTCGAAGAACATGAAATCCTGTGAGGCAGAAAATAAGAAATGTCAACTAAATTTCCTCCAACAACTGCTTATCTTAACAGCATAGTAATAGGATTTACACGTGTCAAGTTCTGTGATTCAATTTTTTTTTTTTTAAAGACAAATGGGACTTACGATGAGGAAGCAGGCACCCATGAGCACAGCCTTCATCTTGACGTCCAGGTCCATGGGGAACTGAATGCCAAAGTTGTCCGTGTAGGTGAAGACCTCCTTTATCAGGCCACCCCACTGCTTACTGATGCGGCCGATGGGCTTGCCTCCATCTTCCCCCGTCAGCTACGAGTGTGCAGCAAAACACATGGGTCAGAGACAAAGATTTCTGGCCACTGCACCTCATCACATCCCTACTTCTGAAAGGATTAGATGTGTGTAGACAAAAGGGTAACTTAGCCAATATTTTCTGGTCTAAAAGTCCAAAGATTAGGTTTGTTCTAGTTAAATAGGACTGTTATGAACCGATTTCACCGAAAGAAAGCCCAAACTGTATGACCCTTAACCTCAAAATTCACATCCCCGCAGCAGTTGCAGGCAAAGCAGGGTCCTTCCAGCTTCATTACGGTCTCCGTGTTGGCCCCCTTGATGGAGAACTTGGGCACGCAGGGGTTCCAGTCCTGGGACACATAGCCTATGGTGGTGCCAGGCGGGGCTTGGACCTCGAGCTGAGGGACACAACATTTGAAAGGTATTTGACCATGTTTAAAATCCGGCTTCGGTCTGTACACTGTCTTTAAATAGCATGTGCTTGGCTTACTGCAAAGCTCGCTTCAGCAGGTAATATGGCACTAATTTGATGAGTGCATTGGTGTCCGATATTGGCGTTGCAATCACTATCATGACAAAGGTAATATGCTTCACATGGTAACTGTGGGGCTGTGTCTACATAGACACTGAACTAATGTGTGACACTGCAGTCATAAGGGACCTTAGAAATGTACTATACTTCACAGCTCCACCTGTACCCGAATACCAGAGATCTTATCAGGGGCCCGAGCGGGTCCAGATCCAGAGTTCTAAATAATGCCACAGGTCAGAATGTACTGTGGTTAGCCTGCCAGAAAATGTGATTCACTAGAGACAGAGCTGAAAGGTGAAGAGATGGCACCAGATCAAGACGGTCTGGGAGAGGGCTTGGACTGACAAAAGGACCAGTCAGCGTCATTCATGGATCTTTACAAAGCACAGACACTAAGTATTTGGTAGGACATTCCAAAATGGCTTTGAGTCCAAGAGTTTATTTTTAGCATTAGCATCGTTAACTTGTACTTCACACAGTGTTGTATAGCAATGCTAACCTGAGGCTAAATAAAACAATTGCATTTTAGGTGACCTGTCCCTTTACTCCTAACACATCAAGACTCAATGATGATTTTATGCATTTTCTTTCCTGGTTACATAGTCAAATATTTGTCTCAGGGTTCAGCGCCCCATTGTACCTCTTGCAGGCAGCAGGGGCACCAGCAGGAGGCACAGCGGAAGGGTCGTACGAGGCGGATGACCTCGCGGTCCATGTTGTCCTGGATCTTCATTTCGAAGCTACGCAGGGCGCCGCAGCAGTTGCGTGTGCAGCAGTCGTTCTTCTCCTTGGCCTTGTAGATCTTCTGACCCAGGCTGTTCTTGATCTCGTACTGGTTGTTGGTCTCAAAGCCAATGAACACTAAAGAGAGGGGAACGGAGGGAGGAGAAGGAAGAGGGGATGGTGGGGAAGGTGAGAGGACAAACGCAGGAACGTAAACAGGAAAACAGTAGTTTGGCGGTGGTCACTTTCTCCTCGTGATTTATCGATTTTTACAATGCCTTTACTTCTGTTCTCACATAAGACTAGCAAGCTCACCTTCCAGCAACTCCACTTTTTGGTGTATAAGGATCTGGTCAATCTGAAACGCAGAACAGAGTATGAGAGTGTACAAAACATTAGGAACATCCTTCATGACAGACTGACCAGGTGAACCCAGGTGAAAGCTATGATCCCTTAATGTCACCTGTTAAATCCACTTCAAATCAGTGTAGATGAAGGGGGGGGAACCAGGGTCTGTAGTGATGCCTCTGTGGCTGAGATGCAGTGCCTTAGACCGCTGTGCCACTCAGAAGTCCCTGAGTGTATGTGTGCCATGCAGAGGGATGTTTGTGAAATCCGTGTATTTGACAGCCTGTTATACTCTCTCCAAGCAAACCTACCTGTGTTAGGTACTCCAGACCAGGTGGAACTCCAAGAGGCAAAACTGCTGCATGGGCTGGGGAGACAGCTGCAGGAGGGCCCGAGTTAGGTGCACCGAATTCAGGCCCAGGCATGGGACCACCATAGCCTTGGCCCATTTGAGGTACCCCATATTCAGGCATGGGCACAGGCTGGTGCATCACAGACTGGCCTGGGTGGAGTTGTTTGTGGTTGTAGCCCATATGGAAGTCAACCAGTGGGGGAGCATGGTTAGGGTCACCATACCCACCATGAGGAACAGGGTAGGGTGCCGTGGAGTAACTTCCAGGACCCTGGTGAGGGGATGGGTAACCTGAGGAAATAGTATTATAATACATTCATATTGATAAAAAGCTAAACATGAATATGGAGTTATGGATGCAAATGTGGGGAGTGTTAACTGGTGTTATTAAAGCTCATGCATTGGAGATTCTGCATTAAGGAAATGATTGTATGGCATTAACAAAAGTGGGCCGTATTGCTGGACACCAATGGACTCACAACGTACCACTCGTTCAATGGAAACTGCAAGGAACAAAAGTAATTTCACATAATCTAAGCTTACAGCAACGTAGTTAGCCTTTTACACAGCAAGCTTTTTCTTATCTCGAATACACAGGAATAATAGCATTACACAAATCCTATTGGGGAAAATACCCAGGGGGAGTTTCATTACGGTGCAACTGGGAAATTTGTGATTAACTGTCAAGAATCTGCGGTCGTCCTGCTCAGAATCGAATTCCAGTCGAAGGATTTTGACCACTGCTTACTATTCTTATCAGGTAGTGGCTGGATGGCAAACAATGTCTAAAAATACACAAAATGGGTACTTAAAATTAATATTTTGAATGGTGAAAAATGACATTTCAGAATCTAGACAACTCCATACTTAAAAACACTATAAAAGTATCATATAAACGTTTCACAGATCATAGGTCTTACAGGAGGGCATGTATAGGTCTAAAGGGGGACTACAATTGCCACTTTCATGATTTTCTCAAAAATGGTTTGTGATACAAATGTAAACACTGTCAATCATCCTTCCTCCCAATGAAGTTACTATGTGACACTTGCCAGAACAATCTGAGATTCCAAAAATATTTCCAGGCTACCCTGGCATGGAATCACCCAGATGTATCGCTGCACCCATTTCCACATTCCTACCTCTAAGGTAGGAAAACAAAAAGGTTGACTAGCTTTCTTTTTACTGAAAAATTGCTCCTGGATTACAGACACCTAGACCAAGAGTGGGGAGATTGAGACCAGCAGATGTTTGCACGTTTCCTTTTTGTAAACTACTGAAAGTAAAGATATTTTGTTTTGGAAGCAAAGAACATTTTTACATTGTGCATTTAAATGTAAGAACATGAATTGACTTGTCAAAATTGGGACAAGTAGAATTGAAATAAGACATTTCATACATCCTTTTCCTACTTCAACTATTCGGGAGAGGGTAAAGTTTCAGTTGAGAGCCTCGAGGAATGTGGAGTAGAAGCAGGGGTGTATTCACTAGGAACCCAACAGAACGAAATGGGAAGGGACCTAACTGAATTTGTCCAATAGAAACTTGTTTCCGTTGCTAAACGGTTTCCGTTAGCTAAGGTGTGAAGTAATGATTACAACCCTGGTGAAGAAAAACACTAGTTCAGTTATCTATTCATTCAGGAAGAGACTCAAGTCACAGTTTGTGATGTCAAACAGATTCACATTTACACCCTTTGTGTTCTCAAACATTGCAGCATGAGGGCATTGGGCACAAGTTGGTGGCAGAACACCAACCTGGTGTCAGCATTTTGTAATATTCTGTACGTTTCGCATGGTAACCGAGTGGCGCAGCGGTCTAAAGCACTGCATCTCAGCGCTAGAGGCGCTGGCACCCTGGTTCGAATCCAGGCTGTATCACAACCGGCCGTCCCATAGACGCACAATTGTCCCAGCGTTGTCCGGGTTTGGCCGGTGTCATTGTAAATAACGTTAACGGATTTACCTAGTTAAATAAATAATTGGTAACCATGTCCATCACCCCTTTCGTATGTGTCACGAATAACAACTCGTATTATATGTTACGAATTTGCTAAACGTATGATAATGTTACGAATTCCAAAAACGCCTACATTTACATGCTGCTTATGAGTGAATTTGACTACCTTTGGATTTTGCGGCTCATACGAGTGTCCTGCTAAAATAATGTCTAATTGTCGCAAATCAACTGTATTATACTTTTTAAACTAACCAGTACAATGGCTTTTTGGATAGCCTTTGCTACTGCCTGTCAATGTAAATTAGCATTCTGGCTGACAACCGCTACATCCAAAATAGTTATTTTGCAAAGACCAACCATCTTACGCGTTTGAGATGCCAAAACAGTTATTTTGTTTAAGTAATACAAAATGTAATTCTATGCTAGGTTGAACGGGAGCAGATGGCGATTACTTTCTTTATACAGCCAAAAGTTGAGCTTCTGTGTGTAACGTCAGTCATGTACTGAAAAGGGGCCTATGAACACAGACAGCTATCCTGCAAAGATGCAATTTATGAGAAAAACAACAACTCCAGTATAATATGATAACTAAATTATGTAGAACATATTTACCTGGGGCTGACATGACTTAGTGGACAAGCAGTGGCTAGCAGGCGGATTTACTCGTAACGATGTGCGCTGAGAGTCGGGAAGCACGTTCAGGGAGTGAGTGGGTGATTTAATAAAAACCAAGAACATGAAACAGAAACAAAGACGCATGGGGAAAGAACCAAAGCGGCAGGTAATCAAGGAAGTGATTGAGTCCATGTATCTGACGATGCGCTGGTGCGCGTAACGATGGTGACAGGTGTGCGCCATAACGAGCAGCCTGGTGACCTGGAAGCCGGAGTGGGAGCACGCGTAACTGAACCCCCTCCCCGAAGTGCAGCTTCAGCCGCAGGACGCCGACCAACATGACGATCCCAGGGAACAGGAGCGGACCGGTCACCTCTGCAGAGGAGCAGGAAAGCCGTCAATCCGGCTAAAACGAAGGAGCATGACGACAGAGCGCCGGAGCTAGAGCATAACTGACGGTACCCCGTCCCCGGCGCGTACGGCTCCAGGCGCAGGACGCCAACCCAAAGGACGATGCCCGGGATCATGAGCAGACCGGTCACCCCCGCTGATGCGCGGGAACCTGTCGCCGGCTGGTACGCGGGAATCTGACAGACCGGCTGAGGCAAGGGAGCCTGGCGATCAAGGTTGAGGTGTAAGAGCCAGTGGAAGCAGGGGAGCCTGGCGATCCGGCAAAGGCATGAAAGACCAGCGAGCCGGTCGAGGCATGAGAGTCTGTCGATCCGGGCTGAGGCATGAAAGCCTGTAGCAGCTCCCAGACCCAACTTCATTCCGACCTAACTCGAAAAAACACTCCATAATGCTTCATTCTGTAAGGATGTGCGCTGCGAGTCGGGAAGCATGTTCAGGGAGTGAGTGTTTTAATAAAATAAACAGACCATAATACAAAACAAGAACAACTCACAGACATGAAACAATAACATTTGGGAAGGAACCAAAGGAGTGACATATATAGGGCAGGTAATCAAGGGAGTGATGGGGTGAGTCTGACGACGCGCAGGTGCGTGTAACGACGGTGACAGGTGTGCGCCAAAACGAGCAGCCTGGTGACCTAGAGGCCGGAGAGGGAGCACTTGTCCACTCACTTGTCCACTCCCGTAGACTCTATGGAGGCAAAAAGAAAACTATGGCAAGACCAATTTCAGCATTCTGAGTCAAACAGATCAAAATATATAAACATGTGCCCGTTATGGCACCACTGATATGAATGTTCTTGCATATGTTGAATCTTGACAGTGTTTGCAGCACGTGTACCAAATTGTGCTACAATATGAATATTCTTGACTGACTCATATGCATGTATGTTCCAGAACACGCCCACATGAATGTTTATTGGTCAATTGCGGCAATGTTGTTTTAGGTACTGGTCTGGACCTTTGTAAATCAAGTTTCATGCAGATCGGTGCCAAAAGAGTAGCATTTTAATTGTTTTTCACAAAATTCTAAATTGAGGAAAATACATCAATGTGTTCCTTTTGAGGAGAGGGACCGATGTATCGCCTTTCATGACTTTAGGTAAAACAGTGTGAGGGGCGTGAACTTTCAAAGTTTGCATTTTCCGTCTCTTGTTATAGCGCCATTATCTGGGCAATCAGCGTAATTTGTAAATGGCTGATCTCAATGCATCATTCACCCAAGTTTCGTCAAAATCAGGCCAGTGCTGTTTGAGATAAAAACGTATGAATGAACGTACGGGACAGAGACAGATTCACATGCCCCTCCCCGATTTCATCGTGGGGGACAATGATGGATTGGTGGGCTAGGGGTATAAAAAGCAGAGCAGAGAGAACAGGGTTGTTGTGAAAGAGAGAGAATGACACTAAACATGTCCCCCAGTCCAGACAAACCATTAACAATAAGACGCTATAAAAACAAAATTTGTCCTTTCATAATTCTCCAACATAAGATCTAAAACATCCATCCACAGAGCCCCACAGTGGAGTTGTCATAATACCCATAAAACCTAGTGGTCAAACAGGGAAATGGTTCCAATCGTTTTTCCACCATATATTTTTCTAAAATCCCTTATGGGAGAAAGAAGTGAATGGTGGAAAAACCATTGGAACCATTTCCCTGTTTGACCGCTAGGTTCTATGAGTACATACAATACGCCCAATAAGCAAATAAGTATTTACGTTTCTTCCAATAGGGTCTGGCTCCAGAAGATACCTTCTCACACCACAGACACTGTGAGATGAGACAAGATGTCAATTGGTGACAGAGAGAGGACGATGTGTTACTGCCACCAACAGCACAGGTGTTGAAATTACATTTAGAATTAGAAGCTAGGCACTAACAAGTGTTTGCTAGCTAGCATTGTACTAGCTTGCGCGTAGGACGTTCACCCATAAAATGAATTCATTCAAGGATTAGACAAATATATTCATTCAATAGAGAATTGCGTGAAACATTACATAATATATACATTTGAAGTCTGAAGTTTACATACACTTAGGTTGGAGTCATTAAAACCAGTTTTTCAACCACTCCACAAATTTCTTGTTAACAAACTATAGTTTTGGCAAGGACATCTATTTTGTGCATGAGACAAGTAATTTTTCAACAATTGCTTACAGACAGATTATTACATTTATAATTCACTGTATCACAATTCCAGTGGTCAGAAGTTTAAATACACTAAGTTGACTGTGCCTTTAAACAGCTTGAGAAATTCAAAAAAATGCTGTCATGGCTTCTGATAGGCTAATTTACATAATTTGAGTCAATTGGGGGTGAACATGTGGATGTATTTCAAGGCCTACCTTTAATCTCAGTGCCTCTTTGGTTGACATCATGGGAAAATCCAAAGAAATCAGCCAAGACCTCAGAAAAATAATTGTAGACCTCCACAAGTCTGGCTCATCCTTGGGAACAATTTCCAAACACCTGAAGGTACCACGTTCATCTGTACAAACAATAGTACGCAAGTATAAACACCATGGGACCACGCAGCCGTCATACCGCTCAGGAAGGAGATGCATTCTGTCTCCTAGAGATGAAATTACTTTGGTGCGAAAAGTGCAAATCAATCCCAGAACAACAGCAAAAGTATCTATATCCACAGTAAAACAAGTCCTATATTGACCTGAAAGGCCACTCAGCAAGGAAGAAGCCACTGCTCCAAAACCACCATAAAAAAGCCAGACAACGGTTTGCAACTGCACATGGGGACAAGACCATACTTTTTGGAGAAATGTCCTCTGGTCTGATGAAACAAAAATAGAACTGTTTGACCATAATGACCATCGTTATGTTTGGAGGAAAAAGGAGGAGGCTTGCAAGCCGAAGAACACCATCCCAACCGTGAAGCACGGGGGTGGCAGCATCATGTTGTGGGGGTGCTTTGCTGCAGGAGGAATTGGTGCACTTCACAAAATAGATGGCATCATGAGGAAGCAAAATTGTGGATATATTGAAACCACATCTCAAGACATCAATCAGGAAGTTAAAGCTTGGTCGCAAATAGGTCTTCAAATGGACAATGACCCAAAGCATACTTCCAAAGTTGTGGCAAAATGGCTTAAGGACAACAAAGTCAAGGTATTGGAGTGGCCATCACAAAGCCCTGACCTCAATCCTATAGAACACATATGTCAGAGTCAAGGCCCGCGGGCCACATCCGGCCCGCAAGAAGGTTTTTTACGGCCCCTGGGATGATCTTGATTTATTATTAGAACCGGCCCGCAGCAAGCCGGCAGCCCGCAGATCTTTTACACGCACCAATACTACATTTCCCACAATGCAAAGGTGACGCACCGAGCAGTAGGCTGCTTCATTTCAATATTTATTGGCACAGCAGTCGTCAGCATCACAGTAAAATTAACTTTCAGATACCCATCAAAAATGGCAAAACGGAAGGTGGATACTGAGAACCGGGGGTTTCAAACAAGGTGGGAGTCGGAGTATATGTTCACGAAGGTAGCTGGAAAACCTGTGTGTCTTCTGTGTGGAGAAAGTGTGGCGGTACTGAAAGAGTATAATCTGAGACGACATTATGAAACGAAACACGCGGACACACACGCGGACGCAACTGTCAAGGCCAGTTTTATTTTGGCAGAAGAGATCGCTAAATCAGCCCGGCCATTTACGGAGGGGGATTTCATCAAAAACTGCATGATTAAAGTTTGTGACGAAGTTTGCCCAGAAAAAAGGCAACTCTTTTTAAATGTGAGTCTGAGCAGAAACACCATTGCCGAGAGAGTAGACCAGTTGTCCATCAATCTAAAAGAGCAGCTTGTGAAAAAGGGAAAAGATTTTATTGCATATTCCTTGGCTGTGGATGAGAGCACCGACATTTCTGACATTGCCCAGTTGTCAATTTTCATCCGCGGAGTGGACTCCAACCTAAGCGTGACAGAGGAGTTTTTGGCTTTACGTCCTATGCATGGCACAACTACGGGGCATGATTTGTATGAAGAGGTGTCAAGATGTGTAACTGAGATGGAGCTGCCTTGGGAAAAACTTGTGGGTTTGACAACCGACGGAGCACCTGCGATGTGTGGACACAGGAGCGGACTGGTGGCGAAGATACGGGAAAAGATGCAAGAGGAAAACGCGACAGGTGAGCTGACAGCTTATCATTGTATCATACACCAGGAAGCGTTGTGCGGTAAAGCCTTGAAAATGGAGCATGTAATGAGCATCATCACGCGCACAGTTAACTTTATCAGAGCCAAAGGTTTGAATCACCGCCAGTTCAAGGCATTTCTGACGGAGTTAGAAACGGAGCATGGTGATTTGCCTTATCACACAGAGGTGCGATGGCTAAGCCAGGGAAAGGTGCTTCAAAGATGTTTCGAGCTTCGTGAGGAGATTTGTCTGTTCTTGGACAGCAAAGGGAAAGACACAACACAACTCCGAGACGAAATGTTTCTGTGTGAAATGGCTTTTCTGTGTGACATTACGAGTCATCTGAATGCAATAAACTTGCAGCTGCAGGGTCGGGATCGTGTCATCTCTGATATGTACAGTACAGTGAAGGCATTTAAAACCAAACTGACTCTGTGGGAGACGCAGATGCGGAAAGAAAATTTGAGCCACTTTCCCAGCTGCCAGACCATGAAAGAGAAGCTCTCTACCAGTGCGTTCCCGAGCACACAGTTGGCTGATAAAATAGGTATGCTTGCCGCTGACTTTCGACGCCGATTTGCTGACTTTGAAGCACAAAAAAGCAGGTTGGAACTGCTCGGTAACCCATTTGCTGTTGACGTGGAAAGCTCACCACCAAACCTCCAAATGGAGTTGATTGACCTCCAATGCAATGATGCACTGAGGGCAAAATATGCGGCAGTGGGTGCTGCGGAGTTCGCCCGTTTCCTCCCCGGCACAATGCCCCAGCTGCGCATCCAGGCTGCTCAAACGTTGTCTATGTTTGGCAGCACATACCTGTGTGAACAACTGTTTTCTTTGATGAACCTGAACAAAACATCACACAGAAGTCGACTTACTGCTGAACACCTCCACTCAATTCTGAGGATTTCTTCAGCTCAGAGCCTTACCCCGAACATTGATGAACTTGTGGAAAAGATGGGACACCACCAAGTATCACCCTCAACCTCAAACAAGTGAACATTACTGTGCAATCACATATTTAGAGTTTTTACTCAGTTCAAGTTTAAAAGTTAAAATTTAATATTTGTTTTCACTGCATGTTACTTCTCCTTAAACAAAGTGTTGTTTTTGATTAATAGATTTTTGCACTTTATTTTTTTGTATTTCAATCCAATTATATTTTAAAAATATTTCAGTTGAGTGGATGATAGAAAATTGCTATTATTGTTTTTTCTTTGAAGTAAATTTAGCCCACTTTTGCTAAAATAGAAAATATAGTCTACTGATGGTGCCTTGAATACCGGTTTCTTTCATTTAATGTTCATGTTATGGGGATATTTATATAAAGGAAATTTGTCTTTTGTGTCTGTTGAAAATTAAAGATTACTGACAGAGCCATAAGAAAATATTGCTTTATTTATCTGATCATATTGTAATATATTTGTTAGGTTTTCAGTAGGTTCAATTAGGTTCACTAGACTATATGCGTCATTTAAAAAATTTTCAATGAACATTCGAACAGTCCGGCCCTCGTCTTGTAGCTGATTTTTTTATTTGGCCCTCCGTCCATTTGACTTTGACACCCCTGCTATAGAAGAATTGTGGGCAGAACTGAAAAAGCGTGTACGAGCAAGGAGGCCTACAAACCAGACTCAGTTACACCTGCTCTGTCAGCAGGAATGGGCCAACATACACCCAACTTTTTGTATATGACAAAATGTATATGACAAGGTAAGCGAGCCCGGAAACAATTAGGGAAAGACATAGGAGGATTATCCGTACCAAACTTGAAATAGTATTTCCAGGCACTAGCATTTCGTCCCATCCTAAATTGGTCTAAACATGATTCCTCCGTCCAATTAATATGGTGTCTCCTGTTGCCATGGAAGAGGTGGTATTCACTGATACACAACATGACCAAAAGAATGCGGATACCTGCTCGTCGAAAATCTCATTTCAAAATCATGGGCATTAATATGGAGTTGGTCCCCCTTTGCTGCTATAACAGCCTCCACTCTTCTGGGATATTCCACTCCACTAGATATTGGAGCATTGCTGTGGGGACTTCCATTCAGCCACAAGAGCATTAGTGAGGTTGGACACTGATGTTGGGTGATTAGGCCTGGCTCACAGTGGGTGCTCCAATTCATCCCAAAGATGTTCGATGGATCTGAGGTCAGGGCTCTGTGCAGGCCAGTCAAGTTCTTCCATACCGATCTTGACAAACCATTTCTGTATGGACATTGCTTTGTGCACAGGGGCATTGTCATGCTGAAACAGGAAAGGACCTTCCCCAAACTGTTGCCATAAAGTTAGAAACACTGAATCGTCTAGAATGTCATTGTATGCTGTAGAGTTAAGATTCCTGTTCACTGGAACTAAGGAGCCCGAACTGTGAAAAACAGCCCCAGACCATTACTCCTCCTCCACCAAACTTTACAGTTAACACTATGCATTCGGGCAGGTAGCGTTCTCCTGGCAGCCGCCAAACCCAGATTTGTCCATCGGACTGCCAGATGGTGAAGCGTGATTCATCTCTCCAGAGAACGTGTGTCCACTGCTCCAGAGTCCAATGGCGGCAAGCTTTAAACCACTCTAGCTGACGCTTGGCATTGCGCATGGTGATCCCAGGCTTGTGTGCGGCTGCTCGGCCATGGAATCCCATTTCATGAAGCTACCGACAAACGGTTCTTGTGCTGAAGTTCCAGAGGCAGTTTGGAACTCAGTAATGAGTGTTGCAACTGAGGACAGATAATTTTTAAACGCTACGAGCTTCAGCACTCGGCGGTCCCGTTCTGTGAGCTTGTGTGACCTACCACTTCTCGGCTCGTTGTTGCTCCTTGACGTTTCCACTTCGGAATAACAGCACTTACAATTGACCAGGGCAGCTCTAGCAGGGAAGAAATTTGACAAACTGAGTGGTTGGAAAAGTGGCATCCTATTACAGTGCCACGTTGAAAGTCACAGAGCTCTTCATTAAGGCCATTGTTTATCTATGGAGATTGCATGGTTGTGTGCTCAATTTGATACACCTGTCAGAAACGGGTGTGGCTGAAATAGCCGAATCCACTAATTTGAAGGGTTGTCCACATACTTTTGTATATATTGGGTATATCCCTTAAACAATGTAAATTACGCTTTGGTCACGTTATTTCTCACACAATTTCAATTTGGCACAAGCATGCCCATACTCTGTTTCACAATAGCTCCTTGCAATCTGGAGGGATGTCTTTTGCCCCAATGGTCCAAATGTGGAATCCATACCCGTGCCAATAGCATGGACAGTAATGGTTTGAGAACATTCCAAGATTTGAAAGACACACTTTACCAGGCAAATATTTTTTTTTATCTACAACTTAGGTCAGCTATGTTGGCCTATGGAGTCCCTTGGGAAACCCAACTACCGAACCATCCAGTGATGGGATTTATAAATAAATGATATGCGCTCCCGAAAGGACTGGTCTCTATAATATATAAACAACTTTTGGAAAGCTCATATTGTGAGCTAGCCATTAAAAAAGTATGGTCCACAGATTTACTTGTATCTGAACAACACTTTAACTGGAACAGAATAAGAAAAATATGACCTTGGCATCCCATAATCTGAACCATCAATTTATACATTTTAAGTTTGTTCACAGACTGCATTTAATACCAAGGAAACATTTTACCATGAAATTGGCCCCAACTCCAAATGTTCACTGTGTCCCATAAGCAGTGGCGGATTTAGGTATAGGTCACATGGGCCACCTTCCACCGCAGATGCGGAAGGCCGACATAGAAGGATGTGGTGGATTGAGACACAGCCCATGCAGAAAGTTTACATGTATATCTCTAGTTTAAACTGACAGATTGTATTTTTTATTTTGCTTACCTTTACCCCTTTTTCTCCCCAATTGGTAGATACAGTCTTGTCCCATTGCTGCAACTCCCCTATGGACTAGGGAGAGTCGAAGGTTGAGAGTCATGTGTCCTCCGAAAAACGACCCTGCCAAGCCACACTGCTTCTTGACACACTGCTCACTTAACCCGGAAGCCAGCCGCACCAATGTGTTGGAGGAAACACCGTCCAGCTGGTGACCGAAGTCAACTGGCCCTGCCACAAGGAGTCGCTAGAGCGCAATGAGACAAGGAAGTCCCGGCCGGCCAAACCCTCCCCTAACCCGGATGACGCTGGGCCAATTGTGCACCACCTCATGGGTCTCCCAGTCACGACCGGCTATGACACAGCCTGGGATCGAACCTGGGTCTGTAGTGATTGCTGCACCACTCTGGAGGCATCAACTGACAAATTTTGATGGGGATTTTTTATTATGTTACTTAGATTGACGTACGGGTGAGGCAATAGATTCTTAAAGATTAACCACGGCATATGGGAATCGGCTCAATGGGAAATTGTTTTTGTGTGTTCAATGCATGATTATTTCAGTTTTTTTTGTCAATCTCAACTACACAGAGATGTGCTTGGTGTTAAAGAGTGTGTGGTTCAGGGGTTGAATCCCAACCTCCTGAAGACTAGGTTGATGGTTCAAACCTCATTTTGTGCGTTTCCACCACTGTCAATGTCATACAAAATGAAGAAGGCGGCCATTGAAGGCCCGAAGCGTCAATCTTTTAAACTTGATAAATAAAACAACACATTTTATTTATGGTGAGCGAGCGTTGCGCCTTTTCCTTTCCAATGATGTTTACACATTTTTAGCTTGCACCTCAACTCACGTTGGTTGAGCACCCTCTAATTCTTTCCAGATGTCATACAAACAGAAAGATATACTATACAAAATGTGTGGAGGAGGCAGGAGGGAACTTGGAGGAAAATGCCCTTTTATGAAACAAAACTCTCCTTCACTCGCGTGTCATCAGGCAAATTACATTTACAGGGGTGGATCCCAAAAGAAATGTGTAAAGTTCAGAGCTACAACTTAATTGTAAAACATCTGGGGGTCCCCGAAGAGAGGTTTGAGAACCACTGCTGTAGATGTCTGCTCAATTGGAAATTACCTCGAAATGTTAAGCACGCTACTATGCGGTTAGGATTCAATCCCAGCCAAACTTTGAAATTAGCTGAGGTTGGAGATATTCCACACCCTTTCCACCTGTTCTAAACAATAAAATAACCAATCACATTAGTTTCTGCCCTCAGAACAAGATGGAATAAGACAAACTTCAATCTGCCATTTATTTTGACAGACACTTGAGTGCAGGTGTATTTTTGTCTAACAATACCTTATCATTTGGAAAACACAAATGATACAAAACAGCTTCCATTGCCACAAAATTAAATGATTGACCCATTTTCTTAATGCACACACCGAGCACCATCCATAAACAGTGTATAAAGAGTCAAAACCGTACTCGACCCATGAACAAATACGAAGTACACTAGAACGCTACTTCCTTGATAGTATTCATGCTGGACACACAAACACCCAATAGTATATTATTGTAGACAGAATAGAAAATGTAAATGAAAATACAATAATCAAACATTGTATATTGAAATGAATGAAACACAGCAATACGACACTACCTCAATGCTTTATGAAAAGAATGGAGAAGTCATCGACAGATACTTTGTACGTCCAAAATGGTTCCCTATTCGCCCAAAAGTAGTGCACTATAACAGGAAACTATTTTGGACACAGACATTTTGACAGTGCAGCTAGAGATAGTTGGATGTAAAGGCACTTTTGTGATCCACACCCATGTTATTCATCGAGACACACCAATAAGTAAAATGAAGGCTAAAGCTTTGTTCCATGGATGACCGCTCTTGGCGACAACTTCACCACTTATTCACTGAACAGTTTATTTACTCCTCCCAATCACATGGTTACATTCCAATGTACATACTAGTTTACTATTCAGGATTAAGTCATGTACTGTCAATGCATTCTAAGTGGTAAGCAAGTGGACATTGAAGCAAAGACATCCCATTCTATTAAACAGCCGTTCATAAGGACACAGCTGAAGTCAGAAGTTTACATACACCTCAGCCAAATGCATTTAAACTCAGTTTTTCACAATTCCTGACATTTAATCCTAGTAAAAATTCCCTGTCTTAGGTCACTTACCACTTTATTGTAAGAATGTGAAATGTTGAGAGAATGATTTATTTCAGCTTTTGTTTCTTTCATCACATTCCCAGTGGGTCAGAAGTTTGCATGCTACCAAATACTAATGGAGTGTATTGCCTTTAAATTGTTTAACTTGGGTCAAATGTTTCGGGTAGCCTTCCACAAGCTTCCCACATTAAGTTGGGTGAATTTTGGCCCATTCCTCCTGACAGAGCTGGTGTAACTGAGTCAGGTTTGTAGGCCTCCTTGCTCGCACACGCTTTTTCAGTTCTGCCCACAAATGTTCTATAGGATGGAGGTCAGGGCTTTGTGATGGCCACTCCAATACCTTGACTTTGTTGTCCTTAAGCCATTTTGCTTTGGTAGGATACTTGGGGTCATTGTCCATTTGGAAGTCCCATTTGTGACCAAGCTTTAACTTCCTGACTGATTTCTTGAGATGTTGCTTCAATATATCCACATAATTTTGCTTCCTCGTGATGCCATCTATTTTGTGAAGTGCACCAGTCCCTCCTGCAGCAAAGCACCCCCACAACATGATGCTGCCACCCCGGGGCTTCACGGTTGGGATGGTATTCTTCGGCTTGCAAGCCTCCCCCATTTTCCTCCAAACATAATGATGATCATTATGGACAAAGAGTCCCATTTTTGTTTCATCAGACCAGAGGACATTTCTCCAAAAAGTACAATCTTTGTCCCCATGTGCAGTTGCAAACCATAGTCTGGCTTTTTTATGGCGGCTTTGGAGCAGTGGCTTCTTCCTTGCTGAGCAGCCTTTCAGGTTATTTCAATATAGGACTCGTTTTACTGTGGATATAGATACTTTGTACCTGTTTCCTCCAGCATCTTCACAAGGTCCTTTGCTGTTGTTCTGGGATTGATTTGCACTTTTCGCACCAAAGTACGTACATCTCCTTCCTGAGCGGTATGACGGCTGTGTGGTCCCATGATGTTTATACTTGCGTAGTAATGTTTGTACAGATGAACCTTCAAGCGTTTGGAAATTGCTCCCAAGGATGAACCAGACTTGTGGTCTATAATTTTTTGTTTGAGGTCTTGGCTGATTTCTTTTGATTTTCCCATGTCAAGCAAAAAGGCACTGAGTTTGAAGGTAGACCTTGAAATACATCCCCAGGTTCACCTCCAATTGACTCAAATTATATAAATTAGCCAGAAACTTCTAACGCCATGACATCATTTTCTGGAATTTTAAAGGCACAGTCAATTTAGTGTATGTAAACGTCTGACCCACTGGAATTGTAATACAGTGAATTATAAGTGAAATAATCTGTCTGTAAACAATTGTTGGAAAAATTACTTATATCATGCACATAGTAATGTCCTAACCGACTTTCCAAAACTATAGTTTGTTAACAATACATTTGTGGAGTGGTTGAAAAACGAGTTTTAATGACTCCAACCTAAGTGTATGTAAACTTCCGACTTCAACTGTGTGCCGGACCAGTACACAACAACCTTTGTAAGGTATTCCTTCAGTAATATAATAACGTGGTTAAAAGGGAAAGTAAAGTGTTTTCTGGGGGTTTTCCGGGCTATATGAGGTCACAGTTAAAGGCGCTGCATGGTCAATCTGACTTTTGAATTGGCCGTGCAGCATTTATGGTGATACAGTATGGCCTCTGCAGAAGTCAGTGCATTCTAACTTATTGTGCTCCACGGAACAGCGCAGAGCTGTTGTGAAGGGAGTTGTCAAGGAAGTGAGTTTGTGTTTATACAGGACCTCCCGCCCTCAACTTCAGTCAACCAGTCATGTCAATATGGAGCCCTCCGCATTGTTACAAAATTTGAGAAACACAAGGCTATGCAGTGCGGAACTTGATTTGGCCTCTGCATGATTCCACAGGCTCTGCAACAGCGTCACGCCCTCCATACGAAACCTCAGAGCACATTTTCAGATCAAGCTAAAATTAACTTTTGGCCCTATGTTCTTTAACCTCAACTTCCTCCTGTCAGTCTCGCTCTCTGTCGTCCGTTGCCCTCATCTCTGTTTTTGTTGTCCTTCCTCAACTTTCCTATATTATTTTCCTCTTTCAGTGCCTCAACTCAGTTTTACTTGTTGTCTATTGGCACAGATCCAACCCCATGGTTTACTCCCATCTCTAGAGGAAGGAGGGCGAGAGAGGAAAAACTGAGTCAGTCCCCAGAGCACCAGCACAGACCATGAACAGTGCACTGTAAACAAAGCTTCAAGGCAGAAAGAGTCATGAGAAAGAGGCAGGGAAAAATAGCCTTGTTGTCCTATACTGTAGTATATTCTTATTTATGGCATGGCAACAAACAATAGAAGAGTCACACATACAGCATGGGACAAGACAAGGAGCACTTCAGAGTACATAAACATATCCATCCACAAATATCTCATATTTCATTAGCATGTAAATTTAGTACAAGCATTCCAAGTCAGAATTAGTCTTCTCCCATTAATGGTCCTTCAAACTACTCTAGTTTTCACCATAATTCATAATACAGGTGTACTTTGTTTGTATGATTATGTACACTACCGTTCAAAGCAACAGACTGGTGAGTTTCAGAAGAAAGTTCTTTGTTTCTGTCCCTTTTGAGCCTGTAATCGAACCGACAAATGCTGACGCTCCAGATACTCAACTAGTCTAAAGAAGGCCAGTTGTATTGCTTCCTTAAATCAGCACAACAGTTTTCAGCTGTGCTAAGATAATTGCAAAAGGGTGTTCTAATGATCAATTAGCCTTTTAAAATTATCAACTTGGATTAGCTAACGCAACGTGCCATTGGAAAACAGGAGGGATGGTTGCTGGTAAATGGGCCTCTGTACACCTATGTAGATATTCCATTACAATTCTGCCATTTCCAGCTACAATAGTCATTTACAACATTAACAATGTCTACACTGTATTTCGGATCCATTTGATGCTATTTTAAAATGGACAAAAAAAATGGCTTTTCTTTTAAAAACAAGGACATATCTAAGTGACCCCAAACTTTTGAATGGTAGTGTACGTGGTCATCTTACGAAAATCTAACAAAGCAGCTAGTACAACCACAGCTGCTACAGTTAGTATAGTAGTGTATTGCAAGTGTTAATCCTATAATCTCTTTAAAAGTACTAGACTAATCATGAAATTACCTAGATTTCTACAGTAATAATTTCATGGCTGGTGAAGTATAGATAGATTAACATATACATTTGGCTTACAAATAACATGATGTAAAATATACCATTGCACACAGACAAAACAGAAATCTCAAAGAATATGTAAAGTTAGGTTAATATATAACTGGTATTTTTCCATTAAGCCTACTGTTCTGAACCCCACATCAATGTTATAGAAAACAAATAGAAAATAGAGATAAACACATTCCATGCAGAGAGTGGAGAAACCCATTAAAGAGAACTAAGGCCTATGTCTCATAGCCCAGTTGCTGATTCTTACATTTGGATGGATACACAGAAACAGTCCAGAGAGGGCATTTTGGCTCAAATGTAAGCTCATCATCAGATAAGGCCTCATGTTGTGTTTCACACAAAGAGTTCTGGGATTGGCAGTGTCCTCTAAGCTTTTGAATAAGGAAGGAGTTTCTTATAGATTCTGGAAAAAAATGGAGGTTCCGAACAGGATCGGAAAAACAGACTGCATTGCCTCAAGGGCTCAGTCTTTCTTTCTTTTCCTACGTTATGAGAAGACGGTGTTGCGCTGCTTTGTGTTGCCAACCTTCTCGAAGAACATGAAATCCTGTGAAGAGGAAAGAAAATGTCCATTAAATTTCCTCCAACGACTGCTTATCTTATCAGCTCAGTTTTAGGCTTTACGCCTGTAAAGCTCTGGAATTAGAAAAACCTAACATTTTCTTGAATATATCTTTATTCAAACAGATGGATGGACTCACGATGAGGAAACAGGTGCCCATGAGCACAGCCTTCATCTTGACATCCAGGTCCATGGGGAACTGGATGCCAAAGTTGTCCGTGTCGGTGAAGACCTCCTTTATCAGGCCACTCCACTGCTTACTGATGCGGCCGATGGGCTTGCCTCCATCTTTCCCCATCAGCTACGAGGGCGGCAGAAAAGCACATGGGTCAGAGACAAAGATTTCTGGCCAATGCACCTCATCACTACTTCTGAAAGGATTGGATGGGTGTGTAGACAATAAAACGCAGAACTTATCCAATCTTTTCTGGTCTAAAATAAAAGTCAAATATTAGGTTTGTTCTAGTTAAATAGGACGGTTAACTGATTTCACCCAAAGAAAGCGAAAACTCAAAATTGGCTTCACATTGGACCAGCGCTTTCACCCTCATGACCCCTTACCTTGAAGTTGACGTCCCCGCAGCAGTTGCAGGCGAAGCAGGGTCCCTCCAGCTTCATTACGGTCTCCTTGTTGGCCCCCTTGATGGAGAACTTCGGCACGCAGGGGTTCCAGTCCTGGGACACATAGCCTATGGTGGTGCCAGGCGGGGCTTGGACCTCGAGCTGAGGGACACAACATTTGAAAGGTATTTGACCATGTTTAAAATCCGGCTTCGGTCTGTACGCTGTCTTTAAATAGCATGTGCTTGGCTTACTGCAAAGCTCGCTTCAGCAGGTAATATGGCACTAATTTGATGAGTGCATTGGTGTCTGATATTGGCGTAGCAATCACTATCATGACAAAGATAATATGCTTCACAGGGTAACTGTGGGGCTGTGCTTGGCCCTCCTTTGTTGAACATAATAAATGGCTCTCTATCCCCCGGATGTGTACCAAACTCACTAAAAGTGGCAGTAATAAAGCCTCTTGAAAAAAGCCAAACCTTGACCCAGAAAATATAAAAAACTATCGGCCTATATCGAATCTTCCATTCCTCTCAACAATGTTAGAAAAAGCTGTTGCGCAACTCACTACCTTCCTGAAGACAAACAATGTATACGAAATGCTTCAGTCTGGTTTTTGGAGAGATTTGAAATCCAAATTGGTCTACACGGACAAGTTCTGGCCTGGTTTAGATCTTATCTGTCGGAAAGATATCAGTTTGTCTCTGAATGGTTTGTCCTCTGACAAATAAACTGTACATTTCGGTGTTCCTCAAGGTTACATTTTAGTACCACTATTGTTTTCCCTATATATTTTACCTCTTGGGGATGTCATTCGAAAATATAATGTTAACTTTCACTGCAATGCGGATGACACACAGCTGTACATTTCAATGAAACATGGTGAAGCCCCAAAATTGCCCTCGCTAGAAGCCTGTGTTTCAGACATAAGGAAGTGGATGGCTGCAAACTTTCTACTTTTAAACTTGGACAAAACAGAGATGCTTGTTCTAGGTCCCAAAAAACAAAGAGATCTTCTGTTGAATCTGACAATTAATCTTGATGGTTGTACAGTCGTCTCAAATAAAACTGTGAAGGACCTCGGCGTTACTCTGGACCCTGATCTCTCTTTTGACGAACATATCAAGACTGTTTCAAGGGCAGCTTTTTTCCATCTACGTAACATTGCAAAAATATGAAACTTTCTGTCCAAAAATGATGCAGAAAAATTAATCCATGCTTTTGTTACTTTTAGGTTAGACTACTGCAATACTCAACTTTCCGGCTACCCAGATAAAGCACTAAATAAACTTCAGTTAGTGCTAAATACGGCTGATAGAATCCTGACTAGAACCCCAAAATGTTATCATATTACTCCTGTGCTAGACTCCCTACACTGGCTTCCTGTTAAGGCAAGGGCTAATGTAGTTTTACTGCTAACCTACAAAGCATTACATGGGCTTGCTCCTACCCATCTTTCTGATTTGGTCCTGCTGTACATACACATGTCTACACGTACGCTACGGTCACAAGACGCAGGCCTCCTAATTGTCCCTAGAATTTCTAAGCAAACAGCTGGAGGTAGGACTTTCTCATATAGAGCTCCATTTTTATGGAATGGTCTGCCTACCCATGTGAGAGACGCAGACTCGGTCTCAACCTTTAAGTCTTTACTGAAGACTCATCTCTTCATCTCTTCAGTGGGTCATATGATAGTCTGGCCCAGGAGTGTGAAGGTGAACGGAAAGGCTCTGGAGCAACAAACCGCCCTTGTTGTCTCTGCCTGGCCGGTTCCCCTCTCTCCACTGGGATTCTCTGCCTCTAACCCTATTACAGGGGCTGAGTCACTGGCTTACTGGTGCTCTTTCATGCCGTCCCTAGGAGGGGTGCGTCACTTGAGTGGATGGGGCCACAGTGTCTCCTGACCCCTCCTGTCTCAGCCTCCAGTATTTAGGCTGCAGTGGTTTATGTGTCGGGGGGCTAGGGTCAGTTTGTTATATCTGGAGTACTTCTCCTGTCTTATCCGGTGTCCTGTGTGAATTTAAGTATGCTCTCTCTAATTCTCTCTTTCTTTCTTTCTCTTGGAGGACCTGAGCCCTAGGACTCAGGACTACCTGGCATGATGACTCTTTGCTGTCCCCAGTCCACCTGGTCGTGCTGCTGCTCCAGTTTCAACTGTTCTGCCTGCAACTATGGAATCCTGACCTGTTCACCGGACGTGCTACCTGTCCCAGACCTGCTGTTTTCAACTCTCTAGAGACAGCAGGAGTGGTAAAGATACTCTTAATGATCGGCTATGAAAAGCCAACTGACATTAATTCCTGAGGTGCTGACTTGCTGCACCCTCGACAACAACTGTGATTATTGTTATTTGACCATGCTGGTCATTTATGAACATCTTGGACATTTTCTGTTGTAATCTCCACCCGGCACAACCAGAAGAGGACTGGCCACCCCTCATAGCCAGGTTCCTCTCTAGGTTTCTTCCTAGGTTTTGGCCTTTCTAGGGAGTTTTTCCTAGCCACCGTGCTTCTACACCTGCATTGCTTGCTGTTTGGGGTTTTAGGCTGGGTTTCTGTACAGCACTTTGAGATATCAGCTGATGTACGAAGGGCTATATAAATACATTTGAGGTCTCCATAGATGCTGAACAATTGTGTGAAACTGCAGTCATAAGGGACCTTCACGTCTCATGGGAATGTACTGTAGTATCCAGAATTCTAAATATCAAGAGGTCTGCGTTGCATCTGATACGATGGTCATGGGTCTCTGGTATGTGTAATTATAACTGACTCGTTCAGAAGGACCTATACAGATCCGAACGCAACTGCTGCAGAAATTGTACCACTTATGCTGCTGCTATTTGCTTTTCACGAGTGGCACGTGTAGCTTGTTGTTGTTGGCCAATCATACTGTAAGTCATCAAAGCAACAATGGTCTATCAAATCAAATGTATTTGTCACATACACATGGTTAGCAGATGTTAATGCAAGTGTAGCGAAATGCTTGTGCTTCTAGTTCCGACAATGCAGTAATAACCAACGAGTAATCTAACTAACAATTCCAAAACTACTACCTTATACACACACAAGTGTAAAGGGATAAAGAATATGTACATAAAGATACATGAATGAGTGATGGTACAGAGCGGCATAGGCAAGATGCAGTAGATGGTATCGAGTACAGTATATACATATGAGATGAGTATGTAAACAAAGTGTCATAGTTTAAAGTGGCTAGTGATACATGTATTACATAAAGATGCAGTAGATGATAGAGTACAGTATATACGTATACATATGAGATGAATAATGTAGGGTATGTAAACATTATATTAAGTAGCATTGTTTAAAGTGGCTAGTGATATATTTTACATCAATTCCCATTATTAAAGTGGCTGGAGTTGAGTCAGTGTGTTGGCAGCAGCCACTCAATGTTAGTGGTGGCTGTTTAACAGTCTGATGGCCTTGAGATAGAAGCTGTTTTTCAGTCTCTTGGTCCCTGCTTTGATGCACCTGTACTGACCTCGCCTTCTGGATGATAGCGGGTTGAACAGGCAGTGGCTCGGGTGGTTGTTGTCCTTGATGATCTTTATGGCCTTCCTGTGACATCGGGTGGTGTAGGTGTCCTGGAGGGCAGGTAGTTTGCCCCCGGTGATGCGTTGTGCAGACCTCACTACCCTCTGGAGAGCCTTACGGTTGTGGGCGGAGCAGTTGCCGTACCAGGCGGTGATACAGCCCGACAGGATGCTCTCGATTGTGCATCTGTAGAAGTTTGTGAGTGCTTTTGGTGACAAGCCGAATTTCTTCAGCCTCCTGAGGTTGAAGAGGCGCTGCTGCGCCTTCTTCACGATGCTGTCTGTGTGGGTGGACCAATTCAGTTTGTCTGTGATGTGTACGCCGAGGAATAATAGCAGAGCCTCCGTGTGCATCAAAAGGGAGGAGATATCTAATCAATGGAAGGTGGAATTAAAAGTTAAAGGATAAGGATAGGCTACAATAACCAAGAGCCAACAGGTAGGCGGCTTCTTTATATTCCGAATGGAGTTGTTGTTTGTAACTGTGTGGGGCGAGAAAGCTCATGCCGCCTCAATTAGCCCAGCTAGCGAGATAGCTTGGTTAACGAGCTCGGTTAACTAGCTTCCCCCGGTTTGATGCAGTCAAGACAGGTACTACGTGATCATATTGGATGATAAATAACCTAGCTATAGCAGCTATTAGTTGACTATAGCACTAGTCTCTCCTCCCTGTTCCCCATGTTACTCAGTCACACTCAAAGTAGACTAGACACATACAGCACAGCCCGTACTAAAGCACACCTCTCGCTACCTTGCGCTTTATCAGCTCTGGTTAATAAAGTAGCTTAAAAATGGTCCCCAGGTGAGTTTAGAACAGGTCTCTCTCTATATTTAACATTTTTATATATGCATATTGGGTCCAGATGGAAAAGCCCAAGGTCCATTTAGGTATGGGTCCAACTGTTTGGACCCGTGAAGGCCACTAACTGTAGGCAGGCTGTCAGCAAACGTGAGTCAATAGAGACAGCATAAAGGTGAAGTGATGGCACCAGATCAAGACTGTCTGGGAGAGGGGTCAGACTGACAAAGGACCATTCAGTGTCATTCATAACTCTTTACAAAGCACGGTCTAGGGAGTTTGTAGGACAGTCCAAAATGGCTTGCAGTACAACAGTTTGCATGCATTTATTACCAGTATTAACTTAGCATTAGCATCATTAATCTGTAATTCATACAGTTGTATGGCAATGCTAATGCTAACCTGAGGATAAATAAACCAATTGCATTTTAGGTGACCTGTCCCTTTACTCCTCTAACACATTAAGACTCAGTATGATGATTTTATATTGTTTTTCCTGATTTGTGTCCCGTTTACATAGTCAAAGCAGTCAAATATTTGTCTCAGGGTTCAGTGCCCCATCGTACCTCTTGCAGGCAGCAGGGGCACCAGCAGGAGGCACAGCGGAAGGGTCGTACGAGGCGGATGACCTCGCGGTCCATGTTGTCCTTGATCTTCATGTCGAAGCTACGCAGGGCGCCGCAGCAGTTGCGTGTGCAGCAGTCGTTCTTCTCCTTGGCCTTGTAGATCTTCTGACCCAGGCTGTTCTTGATCTCGTACTGGTTGTTGGTCTCAAAGCCAATGAACGCTGAGGAGAGGGGAACGGAGGGAGAAGGAAGAAGGGATGGTGAGAGGACAGAAACGCAGGAACGTAAACATGAAAACAGTAGGTCGGTGTTGGTCACTTTCTCCTCATGATTTATAGATTTTTACAATGCCTTTACTTCTGTTCTCAGATAAGACTAGCAAGCTCACCTTCCAGCAACTCCACTTTTTGGTGTATAAGGATCTGGTCAATCTGAAACACACACAGAAGAGAGTGTGAGAGATATGGAGAAAGAGAGCGCATGGAAGAAAAACACAAAGATTACACAGTGATAACAGATGATGTTTGTGAAAGTGTACTTGACAGCCTGTTGTGCTACTCTTCCCAAGCAAACTACCTGTGTTAGGTACTCCAGGCCAGGTGGAACTCCAATAGGCACAACTGCTGCAGGGGCTGGGGAGATGGCTGCAGGAGGGCCCGAGTTAGGTGCACCGAATTCAGGCCCAGGCATGGGACCACCATACCCTGGGCTGGGGCCCATCTGAGGTGCACCGTATCTGGGCACAGGCATGGGACCACCATAGCCTGGGCTGGGGCCCATCTGAGGTGCACCGTACTCGGGCCCAGGCATGGGACCACCATAGCCTGGGCTGGGGCCCATTTGAGGTACCCCATATTCGGGCATGGGCACAGGCTGGTACATCACAGGCTGGCCTGGGTGGGGTTGTTGTTGGTTGTAGCCCATATGGAAGCCAACCGGTGGGGGAGCATGGTTAGGCTCACCATACCCACCATGAGGAACAGGGTAGGGTGCCGTGGAGTAACTTCCAGGACCCTGGTGAGGGGATGGGTAACCTGAGGAAATAGTATTATAATACATTCATATTGATAAAAAGCTAAACATGAATATGGAGTTATGGATGCAAATGTGGGGAGCTTGAACTGGTGTTATTAAAGCTCATGATGTGCATTAGAGATTCTGCATTAAGGAAATAACTGTTTGCATAACAAAAGGAGGGCCATATTGATAAACACCAACGGATTCCAAAACACTGCACCACTCATTCAATGGAAACTGCAAGGAAGAAAGGTTCTTTAAAAATCAGTCAAACATGGTCCGAGCTCATTTTCCACGTCATTATCCAAATAATCTTCAAAGCTTACAGCAACATAGTCAGCCTTTTACATGCCAAGCTCTGGTTTCAAATTCCTATCTCGAATACATTGGAATAATAGCATTATACAAATCCTTGTGGTGAAATACCAAGGGGCAAACAGCAACCCCAGTATAATATGATATCTACATCAACAGTGGTGTAGAAGCCATTTACCTGGGGCTGACATGATCACTTAGTTAGTGGACGCACAGTGGATAGCAGGAGGACTTCCTCTCTTGTCCACTGCCGTAGTCTCTATGGAGACAAAAATAAAATGGACAGTGGTCATGGGCTGTAAAAAAATAATTTAAAAAAACAGAGCAGAGAGAGCAGGGTTGTTGTGAATGAGAGAGAGAACGACACGAAAACATGTCCACCAGTCCAAACAATCCATTCACAATAAGACTGCTATACAATCAAAAACTTTCTCCTTTCACATTATCCAACATAAAATCTGAAACATGCATCAATGCATGTGGTTGTGCAACTTGTTTGATACACACACACACACACACACAATACAGCACACCCAATAAGCATTTCAGTTTATTTTGCTTTGAGATGTATAGAGAATGTGGGCTAAGTCAGGGGTCAGAGCTAAGTCAGGGATGTGGGCTAAGTCAGGGGTCAGAGCTAAGTCAGGGATGTGGGCTAAGTCAGGGGTCAGAGCTAAGTCAGGGATGTGGGCTAAATCAGGGGTCAGAGCTAAGTCAGGGATGTGGGCTAAGTCAGGGGTCAGAGCTAAATCAGGGATGTGAGCTAAATCAGGGGTCAGGCATTTTCCACTTTGTATATTATTCCAGTCACATACATTGAGTTAACTAGTTATTTTCACAATAGATTAATCCAAGATCCAAAGTAACCATTTTATAAACATGGTTTTAGATGATTCAGAGTATATATTCCAAGCACAATAACCTTGAATTACGAGCCCTACCAATCCTCTCTGTGGGTTTGTTTCTTGTCATCATACCTGAGACAGAAGAGGAAGCGACAACCCACTCGTTGTTGTTTTCTGGTTCAATGAATGTCAATGAACTAAGTAGACCAGACCCAGCGGTTCTTGCATTGGTGTCTATGGGAGAAACACGCAGTTAAGTGGACCAGAACTGACCTTTTTGTTATGGTAAACGATCTTAAATTTACCCACCATCTTTGATCATACCTCACTGTCATCATTCAATGGGGATGGGTAAATATTCTTGAATAGCCTATAACAGGATAATATATTCATATTTTACTAAGCATCCATAAATAAACACTGTAGAATAGGCTAGGTTTCCCACTGCTCAATATCACCACAAAAAAAAAAAATTGTGGCCGAATGTTTTCAATCATGTTGAATAACTAACAACTTTTCTGGCCTGTTGCTGTGTGTTTTCTTTCGTTTCGTGAAAGTAATGGAAGGAAGATGGCAGGAATCTCTTACCTTTCCTTAAACCAAAAAGGAATTGCTTGTTGTTTGGTGGTTCTTGACCAGAAGAACCGAGGAGAACGTGAAGAATCCTACTTGCTTTGACGGTCTTATTTGCCTATCAGTAAACTAACGTAGCAGGCGTAAAATTAACGATCGGCTAAACAACTTGTCTTTGTATCATACGAAAACTACAAGCGTTGCTGTCATTTCGGTGTAGTTTGTGCATAATCTCCGCCCCTTTACTGGCTGTCACAAGATTTATCTAATTGTGGATACACCGGTTTACGGAATTTAAGCCAAGAGGGTAGTTAAATATAGGCAAATACTTATATGTGATAGAAATGACACTGTGAACGGCCCGACAACTTTCAGCAGCCAATAATATTTTCTGGAAGTGCACATCTGTATTAATGCGCACTGTAAAGTTCAACGTTATGGCGACGCTCTTCCGACAGCTGCTACGATGTAGCCCTGGACCAGAGCTAACTAAAATGTACGGTAGTGCGAATCCTCATCACAATAGGTGAAACATTTTTTTACAGCGAAAGCAATTTGATTCCTTCAGAATCCTATCAAAAGTAAGTCAACGTGTAGTTGTTACATTTTGACAGGTTTTCATTAACCTACTACGTCATGTTCATTTTTGGAACTTTGACGTCGAAGCAAATCCCCCCACAAGAGGACGATGTCGACTTATTTAAGGGCTGTTAAATCTTATACCCACTGAGCAGTTGACTCAATGATTTATACATGCATAGTTTTAAATGATATTTTGTGAGCTAAACATACAAATAAAAAATGACAAAATATATTAAAACATTTAACCTAAAGTATACTTTTTTAGAGATTGCTAATGTTACGGTCCCCACTACAACAACACAGTTATTTAAATACATCGACAAAGCAAAAACAAGTTATTAGAATTTTTTTGCTAATTTAAGAAACAGAAAAAAAACAGAAATATCACAGTTACATAAGTATTCAGACCCTTTAATCAGTATTTTGTTGAAGGATCTTTGGCAGCAATTACAGCTTTGAGGCTTCTTGGGTATGATGCTACAAGCTTGGCACGCCTGTATTTGGGTAGTTTCTCCCATTATTCTCTGCAGATCCTCTCAAGCTCTGTTAAGTTGGATGGGGAGCGTTGCTGCACAGCTGTTTTCAGGTCTCTCCAGAGATGTTAGATCGGGTTCATGGACATTCAGAGAATTGTCCCGAAGCCATTTCTGCATTGTCTTGGCTGTGTGCTTAGGGTTGTTGTCCTGTTGGAAGGTGAAACTTTGCCCCAGTCTGAAGTCCTGAGCCCTCTGGAGCAGGTTTTTATCAAGGAGCCATCTTTAATTTGCTCTGTTCATCTTTGCCTCGATCCTGACTAGTCTCCCAGTCCCTGCCGCTGAAAAACACCCCCACACCATGATGCTGCCACCACCATGCTTCACAGTAGGGATGGTGACAGGTTTCCTCCAGACATGATGCTTGGCATTCAGGCCAAAGAGTTTAATCTTGATTTCATCAGGCCAGAGAATCTTGTTTCTCATGGTCTGAGAGTCTTTAGGTGCCTTTTGGCAAAATCCAAGCGGGCTGTCATGTGCCTTTTACAGAGGAGTAGCTTCTGCCTGGCCACTCTACCATAAAGGCCTGATTGGAGGTGTGCTGCAGAGATGGTTGTACTTCTGGAAGGTTTTTGCTCTGACATGCACTGTCAACTGTGGAACCTTACATAGACAGGCATGTGCCTTTCCAAATCATGTCAAATCAATTGGATCTACCACAGGTGGACTTCAATCAAGTTGTAGGAACATCTCAAGGATGATCAATGGAAACAATAAGGCTGTAACGTAACAAAATGTGGAAAAAGTCAAGGGGTCTGAATACATTCCGAAGCCACTGTATGTAGCCCAAATACTGTAGTTGGCCTATTGCCTAGAACATATTAGTTATTGTGTATAATAATAATGTCCAGTAATACTTTGTCTCACGTTGACTCATCTTGCTTGTCATTATCAGTGATATTGAGAGCAGAGACATGCATGCTCTGTAATATATCAGCTCTTGGTCTAAATTTGGCACACACTGTCATGCTGGATACTTATAGAGCAGCAGACGGGGGGTGGGGAAGCATGGGGAAGTCATGCTGGACACACACTTACAGTAAAACACAGACATTTGGGTGGAAGAGTTGATCTGAGTCGAGCACGGGTCAACCACACACACACATAGACACACTGGTAGTGACAAGCGGGCGGGCGGGCGGGCGGGCGGGCGGGCGGTCGGTCGGGCGGTCGGTCGGGGTGTGTTGGGTCATTGTTCTGTTGAAAAACAAATGATACGTGCAAACCAGATGGGATGGCGTATCTCTGCAGAATGCTGTGGTAGCCATGCTGGTTAAGTGTGCCTTGAATTCTAAATAAATCACTGACATTGTCACCATTAAAGCACCGTCACACCTCCTCCTCCATGCTTCTTGGTGGGAACCACACATGCAGAGATCATCCGTTCACCCACTCTGCGTCTCACAAAGACCCGGCGGTTAGAACCATAAATCTCAAATTTGGACTCATCAGACCAAAGGACAAATTTCTACTAGTCTAATGTCCATTGCTCGTGTTTTATGGCCCAAGCAAGTCTCTTCTTATTATTGGTGTCCTGTAGTAGTCGTTTCTTTGCAGCAATTCGACCATGAAGGCCTGATTCACACAGTCTCCTCTGAACAGTTGATGTTGATATGTGTCAGTTACTTGAACTCTGTGAAGCATTTATTTGGGCTGCAATTTCTGAGGCTGGTAACTCGAATGAGTTTATCCTCTGCAGCAAAGGTAACTTTGGGTCTTCCTTTCCTGTGGCGGTCTTTTCATGAGAGACGGTTTCATCATAGTGCTTGATGGTTTTTGTGACTGCACTTGCAGCAACATTCCAAGTTCTTGATATTTTCCGTATTGACTGACCTTTGTGTCTCTTTGTGTCATTTCTCTTTGATAAGTTCTTGCCATTATATAGACATGGTCTTTACCAAACAGGGTTTTCTTCAATACATCACCCCTACCTTGTCACAACACAACTGATTGGCTCAAACGCATTAAGAAGGAAAGAAATTCCACAAATTCACTTCTAACAACAAGTACACTTTTGGTAGCCCTCCTTTCGTTGACTGTGTGTTTTTCCAACAAGTATGTTTTTGGATGATATCAGAATTTGAGCTATTTCAGTATATTTTGATTGTGTTACTTATTCAGCAACTCATCAAGTGAACAATAGAATGATACTCATCCTCTATAAGAAGTTGATAAATTGTTAAATATCACAATGTGTTGAAAGCGTTCCACAGGGATGCTGAACCATGTTGACTCCAATGCTTCCCACAGTTGTGTCAAGTTGGCTGGATGTCCTTTGGGTGGTGGACCATTCTTGATACACACTGGAAACTGTTGACACACTGAACCCGGTGTGCCTAGCACCTACTACCATACCCCGTTCAAAGCCACTTAAACTTGACCCATTCACCCTCTGAATGGCACATATACACAATCCATGTCTTGTGGTGTCAATGCTTAAAAATCCTTCTTTAACCCATCTCCTCCACTTCATTTACAGTGATTGAAGTGGATTGTTCCTAATGTTTTGTACACTTAGTGTAGATCAATAGTATTATATGAACTATCGTTATTCCATGCGGTGTGATTGAACATGTCCTCCCGGTCTCCTCAGGATATGAATTGGCTGGACCAAGAGTTCTTCCCACACCTGTCTGAGCTCTCTGACCTCACCTTCCTTTCCCCACTGGGAGACAACCCCGGGACTGGGAAGAATGCCGTTCCAAGTCTGCCACCTTCAACGCCCCTCGGTAACACATCCCTGACCCCATGGAACATATCTCCACCCATCATCACGGCAAACCCAAGGACAAGAGGAGAGACAATCGAGGAGTGGGCGATAATGTAACATTGAGACCAGGAGTAGCCACTGATGTAAGTGTAACAATATTGCAGTGCTGTGAAATGTACATCACTTTAGCCACCAAACAAGTCCAGTCTGAATGATTTAATATCTTTCTCTTTGATTTGTCCATCACTCCAGGAAGAAGGCAACAATTCCTCTGGATTCTATTGGAAGCACCCTTACATCCAACCAGCAGAGCAGAAAGGTGAGAATACAGAACAGGGAGGACTGACCATCCTTTACTGGTGAACTGGCTTATTTGTATCCATGTGTTGCAGGATGAACCAAAAGACTACTGGGAATATTTTACTGAATTATCTCCACTCATCCAATGCTGACTTTACAGTTCCAATCAGAATTCATTGTGACTGTTAGTTGGTTGTTTTGTAAAGATGAATTCCCACAAATAGGTTTGAAAGCATGTTAATATTTATTTATATTTAAGATATTTAACCTGCTTAGATGTTAGGGACTGAACACCCTCTAGTGGTTGTGTATGTACAACGACAAACATCATGTGTGCCTAACATCAATAAAATGCATTCCTTATATTTACCGAAGTCACATATATTGGGGAAAAACAAGAGAACAGGTGATCCCCAAAAAAGATTTTATTTTTCAAGCTACAGTTAAAGAAAAACAATACCAGAGGCCGAAAATATAACATCTGCTAGGCTTTCTTTTCCTCTCTTTTCACTTTCAAATATGTACAGTTATCGAAGAACAGGGTATATACAGAGAATCGAAGGGAAGGGTGGTGGACAGAGTGCATTTGCTTTTTGGGGACTAAACATGACTCTTCCACCAACAAAAAAAGCAAGGTAAAACCAACCAACATAAAAGGACCTGCCACGACACTGGTGATATCAAATTACTTTTCTGTACAATACAAACAGTCTACTTTGTTTCACGAATGAGAATTATGAGGGTGAGGGATTTGTATGTTCTCTGATTTGGAAGCAAATCTCAACTAGCGTTTTCTGAACATTTAAACAAAAATGATAACATGAAAGAAATACAAAATATATATTTTACAACCATTCATGCAAAAAGATGTTCAAGCCACTTCTACAAGGTGAAGTGGCTCCAACTTTTTCCGTCACGACAGTTTACAACAATCACATCAATCTCCCAAACCAGAAGTCTCTAATGAAAAGAACGCACAAATGTGAATAAAAACCAAAAAAAAGCACAGAACAAGCATTGGAGGAATTTGAAGTCTGTCGCCAAGTCAAACCGCAACCAAAGGGTAGTCATGGTATTCCATTGTCATGCAGAGGGAACTCAAAGTAATCAAGTGGTGATGTAGCAGATGTTGACCCACTCCTCAAAGCTTATACTGCACCAGTTGACAAAAAAAATGTATTTAAAAAAAATATATATTTACTGGTTATGGGCTGGATCTAAAAACTTTACAGCACAGCCCTTAGTTTAAAAGTTAGTGTATTAGCAATTGCCAAAAGCAATTAACTTTCAAATGAAATAACCACAAAAAAAGGGGGTGTTTGGTTTGGGCTTGACTTTTAGTGCACTGTTGTAGCACAAGTTTGTGCATATTTCTATGGAATAGATTGAACATTTCAAATTTGATATGATATTGTTTCAATCAGAAAACCTCTGATGAGAGAAATCCTATAGGGGCTTAACACTGTGGCAAGCGGTACTGAGTGTAATAGACAGAAACTAATAAACAAATGCCAAAATTGAAAGCTTACATAAGAAAAAAGTAGCAAAAAAATAAAGAGAGACCCTTTTTAGACCTAAAAATGAGAAACTTATGAACAAAAACAAACATGTTTGTTTTCTTTTCAGATAATGAAGGGGGTTGTGCCTCTGCCATGGTGTGGCAGTCGCATTGAACACTGGTTACAGAGGGTCTGACAAAAGTGGATGTACCATTATAAAATACTAGCTTTTTCCTTTGAACGTTGACAGAAAAGCAACCCATCAAATGTCCTAAATAAATAATTATCTATACCTTGTCATGCACCTTATGCTATGACCTTAATGTAAAAGCCAGGAAATGGATCTCTGTATGGTTGCCTTAGCATTTCAATTAAGAAAAAAAAAAGGAAGCCAGTCTCAATTTAGTAAGACTACTGAGCAAAAGTGTGTCTATTTGTATGTTACAGATAATAAAAAGATCTCCTTCCAATGTCTTCCTGTTTTAGTACAGTTTTCACAGAGGCAGAACGTGACAAAGAACCTACATGAATAAGTGGGGATGGTGATTGTCAAAAAAACACCTAGAAAAAAAACTAACAATACAGTTGCCGTCCAGATGAGGGTTAACAATCAGCTGTTGGCATTGCAGAAAAGAACTTGGTTGTAATAGTACACAGAAAAAAAGGGTAGATTGAAAAGGGATATAAGAGGGATTTTGTCCCTCTCACCCCTCTATCTTTAGGGGTCTTTCTTTGGCCCCGACCGTCGCGTGTCCCTGCACTTGTGGCAGTAAAAGATGTCAGGGACGTTGGACTTCTTGATCTTGGCGCATGACAGATGGACCCACACTCCGCACTGGTTGCACTCGATCATCGGTCGCCCCGCAAACGGCTTGCCGCAGTAACAGGTGATCAAGTCCCAAGAGTCATCACCTGGGCGGGGAAGGAGGGAGAAGAGAGGTAAGAGGGGGCACCTCAGTGGGACAAGCAGGGATGGGTTCAGTGGGCACCTTACAGGGGCAAAGGTTTTCAAAAAGAAAAAGCTCTTCAACTGTTTGTTTACAGAAGTTTTAATTTATGGCCCCCCTAATTACTTGGTGTTTACTGAGGAACTACATAGAAACAGCAGATTTACATAATTATGACCCATTAATTATTTCTCAGTGACTTATAACAAATGCAATAAAGTACCTATTGTTACCAAGCAGATTCAAATTAAAATACCATATTTTCCCTTATTTATGCCCAAGAAAAGCAAACCTCGTATGAGCCTCTGGTTTAGACCTCAGGGAACAGGTCAGTGCACTAATATCGATCCATTGTAAGCCAAGCAGCAAAGCATATTGCCAGGAAACAGTAGCCATACAATTAGAAAAGCTGAAGTGAAGTGATCAGGCTTTTTTTGTGGAAATGACAGGGCACACACATTTACAGCAACAAAAATATTTGTGCTTTCTTGTCCATAACGTGGTCAGTATGAAATCGCTTACCTGACTCCACCATGATGTCCTCGTCGGCTATCCATGTCTCACCTTCGCTCGAACTTATCTCTGCGTCCCGGTTGGACTCCTCCGCCTGCATCTTGGCCAGCCCCTGCATCCCTGCCTGCATCTTGGCCAGCCCCTGCATTCCTGGGGAGGAGACACTGTGCCCTGTCAGGTGCTCTTGGACCGAGCGCTCCCCGGGGTGGGCGTGGCCGGTCTCAGAGTCTGTCTCGCTTTGAGTGGCCGAGCTCTTAAGCTTCTTGAGGGCTTTGGGCTGCTTGGGATTTTTGCTGCGCTTGATGCGGGCCCTCTTCTCACCGCCACTGCTCCCGCTGTCAGCCGCACCACCAATGGCGGAACCCATTGACAACTTTTTGAGCTTTTTGTCCTTCTTGCGCTCTGCCTTGCTGGCAGCCTGGCTGTCGTACAAAGAGTCTTTCAGCCGCATCTTGTCCAGCAGGGAGCTGTCCGAGTGCATGTGGCGCATGCTCTTACCCTTGTTGGCACGAGCCTTGTGGACAAACGTGTGGATGGTGTGCAGGTCATTGCCTCCGTCTCCCCAGCTGGCCCCCCCAGAGCTGCCGCCGCTTCCACTTTCCCCCGATGCCCCTGAGCTGTGTGGGGAGCTGGAGGACGCTGGCGACCACGGACCTTCCTACACAGCCACAGATGTAGAGAAAGACCAATGAGGGAAAAAAAGCAGTATAGGACAAACAATACTTGATGCATAGGGTTATAAATGTTACTTAACCCCCTAGAGTTGATTGACACACCGGTGCGTCAATCTGTGTTAGATAAAATTATCCATCAAAATCAGTCAGTATAAGCTAGATATTGTTTTTTGCATTGGATGAGTCAATCCACCTCTTCAGCCAGTGTCGCACTTCCACATCTGCGGTTAAAGGTAGCAGAGTGGTGTTTGTCAGACCATGAGATATCCACCAAAAAAATTAATACAATTATATAATCACAACCACACACATAAATTTAAAAAAATATATATATATTTTTTTTTAATCGGTCTGCTCGTGTAAACGTCTGTAGTGTTCAAACTATTACGACAACTATGGAAAAGGGACTCATGAACACGAAGGTGATCTCAGTTTTGCTCTGCGACCCCACAAGCATCAGGAGACTCATCTGAATTATATCATCAATGCGCCAACTACTGTTTGGTAGCGTCCGAACCGTTTGGGCTACAAACTAAATGGGACCCCACTGTTGAAAGGGGAGATTCTCCATTTTGCTCTACGAATGTCAAGACTTCTTTTTCTCCGTTGTTTTTTTAATATCTCCTAGATTTTGGACAGACGTCAAAACCTTGTTTCCTTTTTTTTTTTACTGTCCTTTTTGCTATTTAAGAATGCGTTATTCAATTACTTTCTATGGGCTGGACCTCCCGAGTGGCGCAGTGGTCTAAGGCACTGCATTGCAGTGTTAGCTGTTCCACTAGAGATCCTGGTTCGGTCCCGATTGTCGCAGCCGGCCGCGACCGAGAGACCCATAAGACAGCGCACAATTGGCCCAGCGTCATCCAGGTCAGGGGAGGGTTTGGCCGACAGGGATGTTCTTACCCCATCACGCTCTAGCGACTCCTGTAGCGGTCCGGGCACAATGCACGCTGACACAGTCGCCAGGTGTACAGTGTTGTTTCCTCTGACACATTGGAGCAGCTGGCTTCCGGGATAAGCGGGCGTTGTGTCAAGAAGTGAGGCTTGGCTGGGTTGTGTTTCGGGGGACGCACGGCTCTCGACAGTTGCCTCTCCTGAGTCCGTACGGGAGGCGCAGCGATGAGACAAGACTAACTACCAATTGGATACCATGAAATAGGGGAGAAAAAGGGGGTCATTTTTGGGGGGAGTTTTTATGTGCTTTAGTAGTAAATACAAAAATAGATATTTTATCAAATAATTTCATTTTTATACGTAAAGGGGTCCTAAAATTCAACATCCATGATCCATAGTATAATTACCTTAAAACAATTCCCTATGTCAGCTTAGCATCCCCCTCCCCAACATCTTAGACTAAAGAATAAAACATGTGCTTTCAGAAAGTATTCACACATTTTGTTGTATTACAGCCTGAATTTAAAATTGATTAAATGTTGTTTTTTTTGTCTGTGGCCTACACACAACCCATTATACCAATTTTAGATCTGTTTTTATACAAATAAATAAAAAATGGACAGCTGAAACACCTTGAGTCAATACGTATTTTAACCTCTTCGTTTTGGCAAGCCTAAATCAGTTCAGGAGTAAACATTTGCTTAAAAGGTCAAGTGGTTTAACATGATTTTTTAATGACTACCTCATCTCTGTACCCCAAAATTATTTTAAGGTCCCTCAGTCGAGCAGTGAATTGTTTTTTTTAAACGTAGTGAAGTTATTACATTTTGGATGGTGTATCAATACACCCAGTCACTACAATCCACAACATTGTAGTTACTCCAAAATACTAACATAATTGACAGTAAAAAGGAAGCCTGTACAGAATAAAACCATGCATTGTGTTCACAAGGCACTAAAGTGGTGGTCCTAATAGTTTTAAAAACAGGGATATATTTTTTTTAATACTAGCATTAAATATCAGGAATTTGAAAAACTGAGTTTAAATGCATTTGGCTAAGGTGTATGTAAACTTCGGACTTCAACTGTATATGCCTTCAAGTTCTAATCTAACCAACCATGTATTAGGTAAATCTAAGTTCCCGTGTGGCCTTTGAATAGTGTTAGTTTAAACAGCGCTGCACACCAAACATTTGCCACGTTCTAACGATTTCAGCTTGATATCGATGGAAGTGATTAACATAAAGTGTTGCGTTACACTTACCATGTCAGTGACCAACTTTAATAAAAATTCAACACTTTAAAATGTAGCGAGCAGTCTTCTACAAATTGTCCTCTAACCAGTGATTCCGTTAAGTTTTTGAGCTGTTTTAGTTAACAGTATCTGCAACCTTCCCTAGCCCCCCGGGCAATTGATTTCAACGTGATAATCGATGAGTGATTGACAAAACAGTGATGCATTTCTCTTTCAGTTTTGGTGATTCTGATATCAAAATACAACATTCAAAAATGTAGTTGACTGTTCTGGGGGTGGTCAGTTATTTATTTTTACCTATCTTGAGTTTCCATGTGGATTTTGAGTAGTGGTAGTTTCAACAATGCATCCCCCCCCCCCAAAAAAAAATCTGCTTTTGACTATTTCTGGCCTGGCAATCGATGATAGCAGAGTACGATATCCAACCTTATGTAATTAGAAAGAGATTGATCCTGATTAAAATGGTATCCAATTTGAAAAAAATCTAAATATACACATTGCGAGATATTTGACAAAATAGACATACCTGTATTTCCCTATAATAAACACTGGGTGGACCTCAGAGTTCCATGAGCCGTTTTTTGTTTACATTTTAACTACAAACAACGTGGGCAGGTCTCATTGTCAACAATAGGGAAGCAGGCATTGTTACGTAAAACAAACTGGAAATAGAACGTTCGGAAGGCTAGTTGGTGCTCAATAGAACTAATAGGAGCTGGCGGGGTGAAAAAGGTCATAAAATAAGGCCTGTTTTTTCGCGATTTCTTCAAAACTACGGCAAGCAGCTGGGACATATGGTAATATTATGAAACTGGACTCCACAGTGGATTAAATTAACTAGTTATCAGAAAAAAGAATTGTTTAAAATGGCATGTGTCAAGCCTACACAGAAGTCAACCGGGTTGGGCTTGCCCGACTGGAGTTTTCACATCCTTCAGAAATTAGAAATGTCATATTGCTAGCCGTCTTCGCTAATGGTGCTAGCTAGCAAGATGTTGAATAATTTAATTCGCCCCCACCATGCTGTAACTTACGTTACCACATACTCCTGCCAGACAGACTCAGACATGCATTTAGCTTTCTAACGTTAGCTAGCTAGCTAAACGGTTAGCGTCGTCGCTAGCACAGCAGGTTAGCTAGCTAGCTACATTCCACCTTTGTTAGCCATGACATTGGCTATTAGCTAGCAAACCAAGGAAACCAGACGACGGGTTTGATAGTTTGCTTTCAATACGACCTGGCCAGCTAAAATTCTTGCTAGCTCACGTTAGCTTGCTTGCTAGCGTGTTTCAGCTCTGATTTGCTAGCCAGCGTTATGTAGCTAGCATTCGAAGACTGACTTGTCACAAGTGTATTGTGTAGTGCAAAAATGAATTAAGGATTCAGCTATGGTGGCAATTCGTGTAATGTATGACTATCGCAGTACCGCCTGACAATGTGCTAGCAAGCAGCAACAAGCTCAGACGAGCTAGCTAAACGTGGTGTAATCATCCACTCGTGATCAGCTGGTGGTTGATAGTAATGGCGTCACCAGCCCCAATTCTAATCGAACTGGCACCAGTTGTAAAACTGGGCTGTGCTGGCCCGGGTTTCTCTCGAGTCATCTTCAATTTGCCTCTAATTTTAAGTGCCAGTTGAAACGGGGTTTATGTCCTGATGTGCCTAGTTAACCTACCTCTTTAGGATTGGGGATATAGCCTGCATATGCCAAGACAAAGTTGCAGAACTTGTTAAAGTCTTCGACGGTCCTCTTTCTCCTCTCTGGAGGCTAAAGAGAAAACAAAACATGAATGAGATCCACACATACATGAATCAAGCTAACTCGTACATGCATCACCAAATAGAGTGGTCATGTTAAGGGGGAGGTGAAATTGAATACCACACCGGAAGTCTACTTACCAGAGTCTCCGTTTTGCACTTCAATAACGAATCTGTATAATAAAAAAAAAACAACTTAAGAAAAAAAACTACGATACTAGCTATAATCGGTTTACATTTTATACACTGTCATTTGGATGAAAAAAAAGTATACATTACTTCAAAGTACAATTCAATTTTCAGGTTATAATAACCTCATTCTCCCCACTGTCTATTTGTGTTCGGCCTAGAGATGTATCGAGAGAATAAACAAACAACTAGTTAGCTCGCTAATGCAATGAAAAACTTAACCAGACAAGGGTACTGACTGACTGTTTAGTTTGCTAGCTAACAATGATGTTAGCTAGTTGTCCTAAACGAGTGAATACCTACCCTGCTCGCCAGTAACGATGTTAGCCAGCTAGCTAACGTTACCGCCAACAATGGTGTCTTTATATTTTTTACAACGGGTCAATAACTTCAATAGAGATGCAAAGACAAATTCAAGACTGTTACATGGTGCTTGGAGTGAAAATGTTGAGTCGTAACTAGCTGGCTAGGTTGGATAACGTTAGCGTACAAACTTGAACCATGCCATCCATGCATTGTGAGCCAGCTTTAGCAGCTGGCATGAGGAGCCGGCTCAACCCCGAATTTTGAACTTGGCTAGCAAACTAGCATCATCTAGCTAACTAGTTACTGTAACAATCTAACAAACAAACACTGATAGTCAACTGTTGAAGACATGTTAGCAAAGCAAAAATCATTATGCCCCATTTTGTTGGAACGTTATGCTTGCTAGCTAACTACCGTTAGCTTGCCAGCGGTTATTTTACATTAGCCACATCAATGCCATGGTTAAGCAAACGTTAACTAGCTACGCTATCTATCGTTACTGCATAAAAATGCACCGTTTATCATCAAACTCTACAAGCTAATTTAAATTGACTTTTTGATACAGATTAAGTCAATCTAGCTAACTGACAGTTAATGTTAGTTAACTATAGCGACGTGTTAGCTAACGTTAACCAACTAACATTGTGATTGAACAACCAACAGTTGCTTTACTGGGAGGCTTGAACAAAACCAACAATGTCCGCTAGCTAGAAAATAACTCTAGATCAATTTACTATGTGAACTGACACTTAACGTACCTTGGTGTTCAGACATTATTTCAAGCATTGTCGCCTCAGCAACAAGGCCCGTTGTGGTGGTAGCTACCAGGTAGCTAGCAGCTGGGGTGTTTTTCTCCCGGCTTGACTGTTGACTGTGTGTGGGACACCCCTGCCGAGAACGCAGGACTCAACAACTCTTCGACAAGCGACTTTCCTTGACTTTTTGGATTATGGTCCCCAGTTCTAGATTGTTTAACCGGCTAGGTACGGACTAGCCAACCACAATTGCAGAAATAATTCCTTATCTGCCCGTTACCTAGCTAACAAGAAGCAAGGTTAGCTAGCTAACGTTACTAGCTAATTTCTTCGTCACAGCAGTTATATTGCATAAATATTCCTGGAAATCAACTAGTTTTTTAAACTATCGCACTAAGTCACCGGAAAAAAACTGCAGCAGGTGAATCCATTGTAAAGGACAAAGGCATTCAGGTAACATTTTTCTTAGATGAAGTTTACGTTTTTCCATAACACGAACAAAATCGACGAGAGTGACTAGAATATGTATCGTCCCTTGCGCGCCTCACTCCAGCCAGGCATCTTCTTCTCTGGCATAATGGCGTTTGCAACAATTGGATGTGCATTACGCCACCTACTGTGCAAGTGGATAACAAAGACTCCAAAAAGGGAAAAAAAAGGGGTAAAAATATTCATACAAACCACACAAAAAAAGTTTAACTAAACTAAATCAACATACTTTTCAGTTAAAATGCAAAATTCTACTCAGGGTCAGAAGGATCCTGTGAGGGTGGTACATTTTCTGGCAGGAAGTCTTGGAGCCACAAAAACTTTTTGGAAGTACAAATAATAACTCTGACTATAAATGCTACAAAATCCACCTTCACAATGAGTGTATCCAGATTTCTTGATTGGCGTAAAAATATTTGCAACTGGTTGTGGTGCATCCACCGCCATATCTTCTTCAGCACTATGGCCCCTTGCCCCTTCGACTCTTCACCACATAGGAGATCTGCTGTACAACGCAGATCCTTGACACTGTAATGGAAATTTTAATGTTTGTGCTTTTCTTATTACAATTTTCTATGTTCTATTCATGTGCTGTTCTATAAACCAATTTCTGTGTTCATGCAAGTGGCTGACTGTACAAATCAACTGTCAGTAGCTGCAATTTGGCTATACACACAGACATTGTTTTGAGAACGAACAATATATTGGTTTCAAGGTCTCCACTTAGAGAGGAGAAGCCTCGTGAGATGTTGGTCTGTCACATATTATGAAACAGTATTGGTCGGTCACATGAATAGAACAAAACGGTAATGATTAATTAATTATGCTAAATCATGCAAATATAACTTCTCTGTGTATTGCCATATATAAGACAACTGCTGGGTCTGCCCAGGCAGAGTTCCCGATTGACATGTGTACGATGGTGCATTGAGTTGGTTGGAACCTCTCCAGCGTGCTGACAAAAAACAATGAATCGTTTAAGGTTGACTTCGAGTGTCCTTGTGTAAGAATCACACCTTGACCTCTTTCACCCTAACAGGGCACTCAAGGAAGTCCATAGTACGATCCCCACCACAGTTGCAACATTTTCCCTTCATAGATTCTTCAATAACATACTTCTCCCGTCTGCAAACATTTGACATGTGGCCACTGAGTGGTTTGAGCACAATTGCTCTCTCCGCATACCTCACATATCCAAGCTTCACATGTGCAGAGTCCCCTCAAACAACAATGATATCGATAAGCTTTTCTCCTTTTCACAATACGGGTCAGGCAATGTGCACTGACCGCTCCTGGAATTTTCTGAATAAGGTAAGCCCACACGTCATCTATATCTAATGAGACTCCAGATATAATTCCTTTAGCAGGTGCCCTGCTCTGAAGATCAATGAAGGTCTGTTTCCGACGTAGGGAATTTGGCCAGATCCAGTGCACGCTTCTTCTGTTCTTCATTTACACAATTAACCAATTGGGCTCCTGCAGCGGTCTAATGCAATGCATCTCAGTGCAAGAGGTGTCACTGGTTCAAATCCAGGCTGTATCACATTCGGCCGTGATTGGGAGTCCCATAGGATGGCGCACAATTGTCCCAGCATCGTCCGGGTTTGGTCGGGGTAGGCCGTCATTGTAAATAAGAATTTGTTCTTTAACTGACTTGCCTAGTTAAATAAAGGTTCAATTAAAAAACTTCCAGTCACCTTGATTGAATCCACCTTTCCCATTGCTCTCTTCACAGTCCTCAATAGTAAAAAGGATCTCCCAAATTAACCCTCTTGTCAAAAAAATGTTGGGTTACGGATGTAACCTTGGTTCTCTGAGTAGAGTAACGGGTCACCAAACGACCTATGTGAACTCCTTCCCGTTCACGCAATGTGATTGAGATGCCTCACACCAAAGATGTTTAAAATCATGCCACATCCTTACTGTACCCATGTGACGTGTCACTATAAAAAGGTGGTGTGTTGTGACAATATCTATTACTTCACTTGAACCCAACAGAGGGGATGGAATGACATGAACGCTTGGCGACCCGTTACTCTACTCAGAGGACCAAAGTTACATCCGTAACCCAACGTTCTCTTTCGTTTTTGTAACGGGTGGGAAAGTATGTACCAAAGATGTTGTTCGGACAACAAAGTGGGATAACTCACCATTTAACTTAGTCCAGATCAGTCCCTGAGACGTCCTTGTATCCACCACAGGATGCAACAGAATATAATTACCCAAAATGGTAACACAGATTTTAAACTGCGGTATACAACCGTATACACAAGCAAGCTGAAAGCTAGAACATACAACATGAAGCTTCAAGTGGGTGCAACAGCACCAAGAGTGGAAGGCCGCTGTATAGAACATCCATCTCACTGATGGTTGATAAGTAAGTATGTACAAGGTTCACAGTATGCTCACTTATCTGGGTTGAGAGAGCATGCCATGGCCAGAACCACAGACCCCACTGATGGAGTGGACATAACATTGAGTCTGTAGTACCTCATGAAAGTTATGGGTGTTGCCCAACTTGCAGCAACACAGAGAGTCCATGGAGGCCCCTCTGAACATGGGCCATGAAGTGGCCATACACCTGGTGGACGGTGCTACCACGTGGTCTGGAGACCTTTAATGTTTACACTCTGTTCTCCCCATAACACACAAAATGCTGTTCTGACGAACAGTTCTTGTTGCAGGAAGATAGGCACTCAATGCCCTAACTGGGCAAAGTGTATGCAACTCACGACTCTCCTGTGAGGAGTGGGGAGGCGGGTGAAATTAAATATTAAGGGCTGGTTAGCATGTGATGATGAAAGCACCTTAGGTAAAAATGCTGGATTTGGCCGAAGCACTGCCTTAGATCCATTTTCTGGATTTTCTGGAGCATGAAGGATGGGTAGAAAGCACATGTAATTCTTCAACACACTTGGCTTAAACAGTAGTCAATAGAAAGTCAGTATTGACTGAGAGCTCACATACTGTAGCTCAAGTGAAGACAGTAGGACTCCAGCGTTCGCATAGAGGATGCCCTGGCTGCCTGAATTGTATCAATTACCAAGGACGGCAACCCTGAAGCTATAAGGTGGTCACGTTCAGGGGCCACACTCACAACTTCAGTATGCTGGGTTTAGGGTGCCAAAGCTTGCTGTTCGCTTCTGAGAGGAGGTCCGCTCGAATAGGGATTTCCTATGATTGAGAGGTTGTCAGCTGTACAAGGTCTGAAAACCAGTGATGCTGTGGTCAATGTGGAGCAACAAGTAGAACTGGCGCACTCTCAAGACTGATCTTCCTCAAGACCAGAGGGAGCAAGGGAATTGGTAGAAACACATATAGCATGGCGACGACCCCGATTGGGCCTGCTGGTGCCTTTATGGAGATACACATAGGACAATGGGTTGAGTCTTGCGATGCGAACAGATCAGCGTTCTGAATCGTGCCCAGATCCTCTCCACTATTGTGGACTGTATCCTCCAGTCTCAAGGAAGAGGGCCTCCTCTAGAGAGAAAGTCTGCCGCCTGATTCTACACCCCCTGCAGGTGTTTTGCTCTGAGGGATGAAAGGTGTCTCTTTATCCAAAGGAGTATCTCCCCTGCTACCTGGTGCAGTGTCATTGACCTCAGTCCGCACGGGCGGTTGATGTGTGCAACCACGGTTGTGTTGTCTCAGTATCAGTACATGTTGTCCTCTCAGTACTGGGAGGAAGTGCTAGAGTGCAAGGTGAACTGCCTTGAGCTCCAGTACGTTGATGTGAGCTGTTGTCCATGCTGTTGACCATACACCATGAACCCCTGACTGGTTCAAGACTGCTCCCCATCTCTTTATGGAGGCGTCTGTGGTCAAAGTCACCGGTTGTGAACTATGCCTAGGAGAACTCATCTGGGAGTTTGAAGAGCAATACAATGGTTGTGCCTAGCACTTCAGCAACTCATTACCTTTTCGTGTTTGTCCCTTCTGGGACATAGATTGTGTCTGTTGTACCAGCACTGTATTGGCCGCATGTGGAGCAAGCCCAACGGTACAACATGGACTGCAGCAGCTAAGAGGCCTAGAAGCCTCTGACTCACTAGCACTGTCACCTGTTTTCTCAGTTTGAACGTTGAAAGACAATTTGTCAATGATACCACTCTTTCTGGACAGAGTGTAGCTTGCATGATTTGAGTGTCGAATGTGTCAAGCCCAGGAAGTGCACACACTGAGTGGGGTCCAGAGAACTCTTTTCCAAGGTCATTGTTAGTCCCAACTCGGAGAGGTGATGTGAGAACATGGACGTGTATGCCAAAGCTTGGCTTTCTGACCCATGCCAATCATCTAAGTAGTTCAGGACCCTTACTCCTGCTTGGCAAAGGGGAGCTAATGCTGCTCTTATGCACATTGTTTCTTTGAAGGAAAATCTGAAGTATTTTCTGTGTGCTAGTAGAATTTTGATAAGAAAGCATGTGTCTTTCAGGTCCACTGTGGTGAACCAATTGCCTGGTTGTACTGACTGAAGGATGGTTTTGATTGGCAGCATTTTGAAGGGAAGTGCTGAAAGATGATGATTCAGACACCTTAGGTCCAAGATTGGACGTAGGACTTTGATTGAGTAGAACCCGCAGTTTGGCTGCATTGGTTCTACTTATTCGATTGCATGCTTCTCAAGGAGCAAGGAGATTTCTAAGCAGAGTGTTTGCTTTGAGCAGGGTTGTGAGCTGTTGTTTTCAAGACACCCCTGAAGTGTGGGGGTCACTGACAAAATTGTAGTGCATAGCATTGTGTTAGAATGCATAACACCGTAGTTGACCTTTTCCAGCTGGAAAGGTGGTGCTCGAGGAAACGGGGTTGCGCTAGAGAGTCCGAGGCGCTGCGTGCTGTGGTGCCGAGGGGACGCGGCCTGCATATGGTGCACCTCTGCCTCTTTGGTGATGCTGCGCTCCACCTCTTCGGTAGGACTGAGAGTGTCTGTTCCTCCACTCCTGACAGGTGCAGCGTGATTCTGAATCTGGTTTCTTGGGATCCCAGTTGGGGCCCTTGGACAGGAGTAATGGTTTGCTGGTTGATGCATTCTAGACTTTGGCCGCTGCTGGGCCAAATGTCTGGCCAGGTGATATGGGTACACCCTGGACTGCGCAAACCATAGGCGGCGCCATGCAACTCACTGTGTTGCCAATGATTTTCCAACTATCTGAGCATTGCCGTTTAGGCATTAGATGAGCAGGCCTAACTGTAGACAGTTATTTAACGGTCTCAGCATCGTAGTTTGCGGAGCGGCGTACCTGCATCTCCTTTTGATATAAGGGCAGTCTTGCTGCTCAATTGCCAAGCCTAGCGGCTGACAGTGTGCTGTCATATGTCCTGCGTAGGAAGCAATCAGATACCCTGCATCGTTTGTTAAGCAGCTCTTGGTCTGAACTGTGATGGAGAGTAGGTAGAACAAGAAAAGCAAATTATTTGTCCATACGGGGGAAATGGCCATAACCATTTACACCTGCACCATAAAGTGTAGCTAAGCAAGTGCACATGCTTGGCATGGCAGGGGTTCTGTCATTTGGTGTGCTCCAAGTGCATTGGAGCTCATGCACTCAGTCTTTGAAGAACTGAATTCATCAAACTTGGATGTGGATGCCATGGCAGGAGAAGCATTCTCCACATTGAGGTTTCTGCTTGCCCTCTTAAAGATTTCAGACAAGGATATTTTCTGGTCGACCATCACTGGGACTGGATGATGCTAGCGCAGTGATACATAGCATTATAATCATCATCAGTGCTCATGTGTCATAAGAGTGGGAGGCTCTTGTGGACAGTACGTCAGTGTCATCTGATTCAAAAACCACGCTCCGTTCAGAGGTAGGGGTTGGGTTTGGTACTGGTAGGGGAAGCTTGGCCAGGATGTGCTCAAGGGCAGACTCAATGGTTTCCATACAACTGTCTAGTGACTTAATATCCTTGCGTGCCTCAGTGAGTCAACATTTTACCATGCGAGGATCAGTGATGGCATTTTATGGGCAGTGGACCATGAGTGGAGTGAGACCCATCATTAAACCTGGAGCGTTTAGAATGATCATTGATCTGTGAGACAGACACATCTGATGAGAATGTGTCTGCCTCACAGCTCTGCCCCCAAAGTGCGCAAGTCGAGATTTCAATGCTCTCGGTTTGAATTTCTAAGAGTAAATGCAAGTGCTGCTACCCTGTTACCCAAAGTTTGTCATCATCCGAGGCTGGGAGTTGTTTTTCACACTTGACATGGGTGGAATGACATCCTGTGTACAGCACTGAACCATTGTGCAAAGAACGTATTTTCACACAAGAGAAGTGTATTCCAAGAAAACGGTAATAAAACAGATTTTGTCTCGATGTGTCTCGGTGTATGCTTCGATTGCCTCGGTATCTGCTTTGGATGCTTCGAGAGAATTGAGACTCCTGTCTAAATATGTATCAAGGTCCGAGTTCGAAACTCCCAAGAGTGAACTGTCAGTCTTAGCGTTGGTGGACTTGGTCAAGAGAGAACCGGTAGCCTCCAGCACCACTGAGCTCCGTGATCACAGCAAAACTCCAAGCGAGGGATTGGTAATACTGGATCAACGGGCTGGTTTGGCAGTCATGTGGGGACTGGCACGGCACCGCAGGTCAACAAGTGCCAACAACAGCTACAACAAGCTATGTATGGCTAATTTAGCTAGCTAGCTACGAGCTAACTTCTGAGGTAAATCTAGTTTGCTAACACAAGGATGAAAAATGCACAACAAAAAGCAATAAAAGTTAGCTGTATGGGCAGGCACAATAACGAGAGAGAGGCAGATTAGATCAAATGTACTTCTCGCAGCACCTCCTCAGGTCATTGAAGAATCGTAACAATTAGAAAGTCATCTAAAGGGGATTAATATCAATATTGTAATGAAAAACGCAAATGTGAGAGTGAAGAAAAGACAGTATGTCACACCACACCGCCTTTTATAGTGACAGGTCACGTGGGTACATTAAGGGTGTGTGACTGTAAACCTCTTTGATATTAAGCATCTCAATCACATTGCGTGAAGGGGAGTTCCCATGGGTCATTTGACGACCCGTTACAAAAGCGAAAAAGAAAGCAGTCCAAGAAGAAGTGCAGTATTGGACCAACCCTTTTATTCCACTACATCTTTTGCTTGTTTTGTTCAATTTTTTGATTTCACTGCTTTCCATTCACTTTCACAACCTTCACTTGCTGCACTTTCAGATTCAAGCAACATTTCCGCTTCTCCAAACTTCAGCTAGCAGAGCCAGGCATAAGCAATGTCAATTTTATGAATATTCATGAGTCTCGACATGTTGGGTGATTGGTTGAGCCTTTTTGGGTGCGTGATGTCACACAGATGCTCTACAGAGCTGTGTGTGCTGTCATACCGCGTTCAAAACAATTGGGAACTCGGATATCTTCCGACATCAGTGCGTTCAAGACAACTGGGAACTCTGGGAAAAAATGGGAAAAAATGTTGCTCTGAATGGGAAAAATCCTTTTGAACGGTCTCGGAATTCCAAGTCGGAAACTCAAGCATCTTTCTAGAGCTCCTGAAGATCACGGACGTCAAGATTTGACCTCGTTTTTTTCAGAGTTCTCAGTTGTCTTGAACGCAGTAGTACTGACCAAACAAATTTGGGAACCCAGCTTCAGCGTGATCACCCAATTTTTTTTATTTTTTATTTTTTTGAATTTTACCCCTTTTTCTCCTCAATTTCGTGGTATCAAATTGTTGTAGTAGCTACTATCTTGTCTCATTGCTACAACTCCCGTACGGGCTCGGGAGAGACGAAGGCTGAATGTCATGCGTCCTCCCCTCCGATACACAACCCAACCAGCCGTACTGCTTCTTAACACAGCGCACATCCAACCCGGAAGCCAGCCGCACCAATGTGTCGCAGGCTACACCGTGCCCCTGGCAACCTTGGCTAGCGCGCACTGCACCCGGCCCGCCACAGGAGTCACTGGTGCGCGATGAGACAAGGAGATCCCTACCGACCAATCCCTCCCTAACCCGGACGACACTAGGCCAATTGTGCGTCGCCCCACGGACCTCCCGGTCGCGGCCGGTTACGACAGAGCCTGGGCGCGAACCCAGGGACTCTGATGGCACAGCTGGCGCTGCAGTACAGCGCCCTTAACCACTGCGCCACCCGGGAGGCCGTGATCACCAAATTAATTGGGAAATAAATTAAGTCCTCACCAGCAAGCTACCATCTATTTTAGTTCCACTGACCAATCATTCAAAAAACGAGCCCACTAACTGTTATTTTTACCCTTCCACAAACGGTCTGGTGTGTGTTGCTCAGTAACACACACCAGACCGTGTGTGTTACAACCTCTCTTATCATCACCCAGTGCCTGGGCTTACCTCCGCTGTACCCGCACCCCACCATACCCCTGTCTGCGCATTATGCCCTGAATATATTCTACCATGCCCAGAAATCTGTTCCCCAACGCTCTAGGCGACCAGTTTTGATAGCCTTTAGCCGCACCCTCATACTACTCCTCCTCTGTTCCGCGGGTGATGTGGAGGTAAACCCAGGCCCTGCATGTCCCCAGGCACCCTCATTTGTTGACTTCTGTGATCAAAAAAGCCTTGGTTTCATGTATGTCAACATCAGAAGCCTCCTCCCTAAGTTTGTTTTACTCACTGCTTTAGCACACTCTGCTAACCCTGATGTCCTTGCCGTGTCTGAATCTTGGCTCATGAAGGCCACCAAAAATTCTGAGATTTCCATACCCAACTATAACATTTTCCGTCAAGATAGAACTGCCAAAGGGGGAGGAGTTGCAGTCTACTGCAGAGATAGCCTGCAAAGTAATGCCATACTTTCCAGGTCCATACCCAAACAGTTCGAACTACTCATTTTAAAAATTACTCTCTCCAGAAATAAGTCTTTCACTGTTGCCGCCTGCTACCGACCCCCCTCAGCTCCCAGCTGTGCCCTGGACACCATTTGTGAATTGATCGCCCCCCATCTAGCTTCAGAGTTTGTTCTGTTAGGTGACCTAAACTGGGATATGCTTAACACCCCGGCAGTCCTACAATCTAAGCTAGATGCCCTCAATCTCACACAAATCATCAAGGAACCCACCAGGTACAACCCTAAATCTGTTAACAAGGGCACCCTCAGAGACGTCATCCTGACCAACTGGCCCTCCAAATACACCTCCGCTGTCTTCAACCAGGATCTCAGCGATCACTGCCTCATTGCCTGTATCCGCTACGGATCCGCAGTCAAATAAACCACCCCTCATCACTGTCAAACGCTCCCTAAAACACTTCTGTGCGCAGGCCTTTCTAATCGACCTGGCCCGGGTATCCTGGAAGGATATTGACCTCATCCCATCAGTTGAGGATGCCTGGTCATTCTTTAAAAGTAACTTCCTCACCATTTAAGATAAGCATGCTCCGTTCAAAAAATGCAGAACTAAGAACAGATGGTTCAGCCCTTGGTTCACTCCAGACCTGACTGCCCTCGACCAGCACAAAAACATCCTGTGGAGGACTGCAATAGCATCGAATAGTCCCCGCGATATGCAACTGTTCAGGGAAGTCAGGAACCAATAGATGCAGTCAGTCAGGAAAGCAAAGGCCAGCTTCTTCAGGCAGACATTTGCATCCTGTAGCTCTAACTCCAAAAAGTTCTGGGACACTGTAAAGTCCATGGAGAACAAGAGCACCTCCTCCCAGCTGCCCACTGTACTGAGGCTAGGTAACACGGTCACCACCGATAAATCCATGATTATCGAAAACTTCAACAAGCATTTCTCCCCCCGCAGCTACTGGCCCAAGCCTCTCCAGGTTCTCCTTTAACCAAATCCAGATAGCAGATGTTCTGAAAGAGCTGCAAAAACTGGACCCGTACAAATCAGCTGGGCGTGACAATCTGGACCCTCTATTTCTGAAACTATCCGCCGCCATTGTCGCAACCCCTATTACCAGCCTGTTCAACCTCTCTTTCATATCATCTGAGATCCCCAAGGATTGGAAAGCTGCCGCAGTCATCCCCCTCTTCAAAAGGGGAGACACCCTGGACCCAAACTTACAGACCTATATCCATCCTGCCCTGCCTATCTAAGGTCTTCGAAAGCCAAGTCAACAAACAGGTCACTGACCATCTCGAATCCCACCGTACCTTCTCCGCTGTGCAATCTGGTTTCCGAGCCAGTCACAGGTGCACCTCAGCCACGCTCAAGGTACTAAACGATATCATAACCGCCATCGATAAAAGACAGTACTGTGCAGCCGTCTTCATCGACCTTGCCAAGGCTTTCGACTCTGTCAACCACCATATTCTTATCGGCAGACTCAGTAGCCTCGGTTTTTCGAATGACTGCCTTGCCTGGTTCACCAACTACTTTGCAGACAGAGTTCAGTGTGTCAAATCGGAGGGCATGTTGTCCGGTCCTCTGGCAGTCTCTATGGGGGTGTGACAGGGTTCAATTCTCGGGCCGACTCTTTTCTCTGTATATATCAATGATGTTGCTCTTGCTGCGGGCGATTCCCTGATCCACCTCTACGCAGACGACACCATTCTGTATACTTCCGGCCCGTCCTTGGACACTGTGCTATCTAACCTCCAAACGAGCTTCAATGCCATACAACACTCCTTCCGTGGCCTCCAACTGCTCTTAAACACTAGTAAAACCAAATGCATGCTTTTCAACCGTTCGCTGCCTGCACCCTCACGCCCGACTAGCATCAACACCCTGGATGGTTCCGACCTAGAATATGTGGACATCTATAAGTACCTAGGTGTCTGACTAGACTGTAAACTCTCCTTCCAGACTCATATCAAACATCTCCAATCTAAAATCAAATCTAGAGTCGGCTTTCTATTCCGCAACAAAGCCTCCTTCACTCACGCCGCCAAACTTACCCTTGTAAAACTGACTATCCTACCGATCCTCGACTTCGGCGATGTCATCTACAAAATAGCTTCCAATACTCTACTCAGCAAACTGGATGCAGTTTATCACAGTGCCATCCGTTTTGTTACTAAAGCACCTTATACCACCCACCACTGCGACCTGTATGCTCTAGTCGGCTGGCCCTCGCTACATATTCGTCGCCAGACCCACTGGCTCCAGGTCATCTACAAGTCGATGCTAGGTAAAGCTCCGCCTTATCTCAGTTCACTGGTCACGATGGCAACACCCACCCGTAGCACGCGCTCCAGCAGGTGTATCTCACTGATCATCCCTAAAGCCAACACCTCATTTGGCCGCCTTTCGTTCCAGTTCTCTGCTGCCTGTGACTGGAACGAATTGCAAAAATCGCTGAAGTTGGAGACTTTTATCTCCTTCACCAACTTCAAACATCTGCTATCTGAGCAGCTAACCGATCGCTGCAGCTGTACATAGTCTATCGGTAAATAGCCCACCCAATTTTACCTAGCTCATCCCCATACTGTTTATATTTATTTACTTTTCTGCTCTTTTGCACACCAATATCTCTACCTGTACCTGATAATTTATCACTCCAGTGTTAATCTGCAAAATTGTAATTATTCGCCTACCTCCTCATGCCTTTTGCACACAATGTATACAGACTCTTTTTTTTCTACTGTGTTATTGACTTGTTAATTGTTTACTCCATGTGTAACTCTGTGTTGTCTGTTCACACTGCTATGCTTTATCTTGGCCAGGTCGCAGTTGCAAATGAGAACTTGTTCTCAACTAGCCTACCTGGTTAAATAAAGGTGAAATAAAAAAAATAAAAAAATAAAAATGATATAGCTATCCTCCTAAATGCAGTGGTCAGTGGATAAACTAGTTGGCTACTGCATGGCCAGTATGAACCAGCATGCTAGCTAGCCAGATACATTTCATTCAGTAACTATCTGTATAGTTTAAAGTTTTAATGTCACGTTCACAAGTACAGTAAAATGCCTTTCTTGCCTTAAATACAATGGTCACTGGATAAAGTAACTATGAGTTGAGCATATTTATCTGAAAATTAACTAGTAGCCAGTAGTGGTGCCCATGGTGGAATCATATTTAACCCGCTGGTTCCTGAAGCATATGTCCCAATGAGCTCCCGACGTTAGCTAACGTTTACTAGCTAGCATCGCGATTAACATTTTGCTAGCTAGCTGAGCTGTTTTATGAGAAAACGGCAAATATGAAAAAAAATGCAATATTATGGTAACTGTCATTGAAGTTGTTGGTTAATACTTGTTTCAGGTCAGAGGTTAGAGAACTTGTCCGCCATGTTGTGTGTCGGTAAGGGCTGACCCTGACGGGTTCTATGTCGAGACTCATAAATATTCATGAAATGTGCCCCCCCACACATCTGAACTTGATAGATAGTTCTAAACTTTAGACATATTTTGAACATATACTGTACCTAAGTTAACAACCCTCACTGAATCATTTTAATGTGAACCTTCATTACGCCTCTTCCAGGGAAAATCACACCCCCATGAGGAGCAGGTTCAGCAAGTCATCCAAATCACACACATCATCCTTGCCTCGTTTGCAATGCTTTTGAGTGGGTGAGTGGACGCTGGGCTCACCCAGCTGCAGGCACCCGCTCTTGAGAGGCAACGTATTCCTGTTGGGATCCATAGCTAGCCTGGCCACTGTGCACCACCTGCCCCTCCTCTGTGGGGCTGCCTCCGGATAGAGGACAATGTCTATCCCTCAGGCCACATCTGCTGGGGAGGCTTCCATTGGTCTGCTGCCTGAAAAGTGCAGGTGGGACCTCTGAGTCCGCAACTTCTACATTCTCTTGCACTTCTCTCGCCACCTCCTCCTCTAACATGCAAAGGTAATCTGCTGGTCAATCTGACCAGTGTGCATTGCAATCAGCTGGGTGAGTTTAAATTGAACATCAGGGGTGATCACTGGCAGAAAGAAGGAGCACAGCAGATTACACTTGGTCTACATGCATGCACATTGTAGTGTAGCACAATGACCTGTCAAGAAGGATATGAGTGTCTACCTGGGTCTGGGTGTGGAGGCTTTCTGCTATGGAACAAGGCGCATTGCTGGCACAATGAGCTCTTTTGATTGAGGTTGTGAGGGGGAATCTTGTTGTGGTGGCAGCTGCAGAGAAGTATTTGTGTATACGCATGGCCGCGCGAAGTAGGGGTGCTGAGGGTGCTGCAGCATCCCATGAAAAATCAGAATAAAACAAATATATATATTTATATGTATATATATTTGGATTTTTTTTTCTCTTCACAAAAGTAGTGCACTGGGCCTATATAGGGCCTATATAGACATCTGTAGTTTAGGTAAACACATTTTTTTCAGCATCTCTGCTTTGGCAAAAAAAGGTAGTTGCCCATAACGTTGCACCTTATGATGTAAATGTTTGTGGACAGGGTTTGGTTCTTTCTGGATTCCAGAATGACAATCACAGAGAAAGTGACAAGGCAACAACTCTTACAATTCCAAACATTGAATCCTGCAAGATGAATTCTTAATCAAATAACCTTGTGCAGTATTAATTTACAAACCACTTTATGTAAACGTGCACTACCGTTCAAAAGTTTGGGCCACTTTGAAATGTCCTCTTCGCTGTTGACGTTGAGACTGGTGTTTTGCGGGTACTATTTAATGAAGCTGCCAGTTGAGGACTTGTGAGGCGTCTGTTTCTCAAACTAGACACTTTCATTTACTTGTCGAAGAGGCGACTCTGGGAGGAGCCATGGTGGATTTACAGGAATAGCTCCAGTTGGACTAAACTCTCTTCCATACAGTCCCATCTCCTTCGCCTGGATATTACCCACCCAACCCAAAGCTCGTGTTCTGTCTTCGCTCATGTTCCCAGTATGCTTGTAAAATCCCTTTTGCAGGATGAGACACCCCATGTCCCCTGTAATAATTAATTCCCAGCTGCTGTCTCATAATCTGCAATGGCATATCCCCCATCTCCACCTGTAGTCCAATGAGGTCCGGGCTGCCGAACCATAAGATATACTGTCATAGTCTATTACAGATCAGATCAATGTTACATACATGGTCCTCGATGAGGAACGCCCAGCTCCCCACTCCTTCCCCGTCAGATAGCGCATCACATTTAGCACCTTCTTACACTTTCCCACCACTCTCTCAATGTGTTCTGCACAGTTCAGTCTAGTGTCAAAGTTTACCCCAAGGAACCTGAAGGCCCCCACCCTTTCCAAGTTTCTCCCATATAACCTCAAGCATACCTCATCTCCCACCTTTCTCCTGGTAAAGAACACTGTTATGAGTTCTCTACAGAGAACCTGAATCCCTGCATTAATGCCCACCGCTCTACCTCCTCACTTGCTTCATGTAACTTCCTGACTACGTATGGCACATTTCTTCCCCTCTTCCATAAGGCCCCATCATCTGCAAATAACGACCTCCCAATATCCGGCTGTACCTGAGAGTAAACATCATTGATCATGATTGAGAACAACTAATCACGCTCCCCCGTGGTGTACCGTTATCTACCAGGTAGCTGCCCGATAGTGACTTTCCCACCATCACCTGGATTGACCTTCCAAACAGGAAATCCTTTATCCAGTTGTTCGTTCTTCCTCCTACCCCCATAATATCAAACTTCATTAACATATCCACATCATATCATATGCCTTTGCCACATCAAAAAAGACAGCTACAACAGTCTCCTTGTTTACCTGAGCTTTCCTTGCTTCTAAGCAGAGCGCTGGGTCCATAGTTCCTCTTGCCTTCCTGAACCCACTCTGATGTGGCGATACTATCCCTGTGCTCTCCAGCCTCTCCTTAATCATATGTTCCATAATCTTACACACATGTGATCTTAAAGCTATTGGCCGATTGCTTGTTGGCCTCGTTGGGTCCTTCTCTGGTTTCAGGATTGGTCCCACTACTGCCTCCTTCTAATTGCCTGGTAGTTTCCCCTCCTCCCACACTGTGTTGTACAACACCAAAACCTTATCCAGTGCCTCATCACTAAGATGGGACAACATAACATAGCACACCTCATCTTTCCCAGGTGAAGTTAACCCAGCCTTACCTATTGTCATTTTCAGCTCTGCCATGTTAAATGGTACATTCAACACATTATTTACAGTCGAAGTCAGAAGTTTACATACAACACCTTAGCAAAATACATTAAACTCAGTTTTTCACAATTCCTGACATTTAATCCTAGTAAAATAGTCCCTGTCTTAAGTCAGTTAGGATCACCACTTTATTTTAAGAATGTGAAATGTCAGAATAATAGTAGAGAGAATGATTTATTTCAGCTTTCATCACATTCCCAGTGGGTCAGAAGTTTACATACACTCAATTAGTATTTGGTAACATTGCCTTTAAATTGTTTAACTTGGGTCAAACGTTTCAGGTAGCCTTCCACAAGCTTCCCACATTAAGTTGGGTGAATTTTGGCCCATTCCTGACAGAGCTGGTGTAACTGAGTAAGGTTTGTAGGCCTCCCTGCTTGCACACGCTTTTTCAGTTCTGCCAACACATTTTCTATAGGATTGAGGTCAGGGCTTTGTGATGGCCACTCCAATACCTTGACTTTGTTGTCCTTAAGCCATTTTTCATTTTTCAACAACTTTGGAAGTATGCTTGGGGTCATTGTCCATTTGGAAGAGCCATTTGCGACCAAGCTTTAACTTCCTGACTGATGTCTTGAGATGTTGCTTCAATATATCCACATACTTTTCCTCCCTCACGATGCCATCTATTTTGTGAAGTGCACCAGTCCCTCCTGCAACAAAGCACCCCCACAACATGATGCTGCCACCCCCGTGCTTCACTGTTGGGATGGTGTTCTTCGGCTTGCAAGCCTCCCCCTTTTTCCTCCAAACATAACGATGGTCATTATGGCCAAACAGTTATATTTTTGTTTCATCAGACCAGAGGACATGTCTCCAAAAAGTATGATCTTTGTCCCCATGTGCAGTTGCAAACCGTAGTCTGGCTTTTTTATGGCGGTTTTGGAGCAGTGGCTTCTTCCTTGCCGAGCGACCTTTCAGATTATGTCAATATAGGACTTGTTTTACTGTGGACATAGATACTTTTGTACCTGTTTCCTCCAGCATCTTCACAAGGTATTTTGCTGAGGTTCTGGGATTGATTTGCACTTTTCACACCAAAGTAATTTCATCTCTAGGAGACAGAACGCATCTCCTTCCTGAGCGGTATGACGGCTGCGTGGTCCCATGATGTTTATACTTGCATACTATTGTTTCTACAGATGAACGTGGTAACTTCAGGCATTTGGACATTTCTCCCAAGGATGAACCAGACTTGTGGAGGTGTACAATTTTTTTTCTGAGGTCTTGGCTGATTTCTTTTGATTTCCCCATGATGTCAAGCAAAGAGGTACTGAGTTTGACGGTAGGCCTTGAAATACATCCACAGGTACACCTCCAATTGACTCAAATAATGTCAATTAGCCTATCAGAAGCTTCTGCTTAAAGGCACAGTCAACTTAGTGTATGTAAACGTCTGACCCACTGGAATTGTGAAACAGTGAATTATAAGTGAAATAATCTGTCTGTAAACAATTGTTGGAAAAAATGACTTGTGTCATGCACAGAGTAGATGTCTTGCCAAAACTATAGTTTGCTAACAATAAATGTGTGGAGTGGTTGAAAAACTAGTTTTAATGACTCCAACCTAAATCTATGTAAATTATGTAAATTTCCGACAACTGAACATCCTCCCTCCTATCCAGCACTCCAGGATGCTCCTCTCTGGTTCTCTCTCTGCCCCTCCTCTGACAAATTTGCTGAGCTACGCACTTGGATAAACGCTTTGGCCATCATCTCTGCCTCCTCCTCTGTTACTGCCACATCCTTCCCACTCGTCAACACTGGATAATCCCACTCCCTTCAGACCCTACTTATCCTCTTAATCATCCCCCATACTTCTCCTACAGGTGTCGCCCTTCCAATGGTGTCCCAGAACCGACGCCATCATGACCTCTTTGTCTGACGGATAGTTATCCTCTTCAGGGTCTGGGCCTGCTTATACTGAATCAGATGTTGGAAGGTGTGAGTCCTTTTCAGTACTCTAAATGTTCTGTTCCTACTCCTCCGTCCACCATGGGACTGCTTTCCTCCTCCTCCCTGAACTCTTAGGTATAGCCTCAGTAGCTGCCCCCACTAACGCTGTTCTCACCCAGTTATTCATATTATCCACATCCCCTCCCATATCCACCCAAGCCATCACCTGCTCACTCAGCTCCTGAAACTGATCCCACTTTGCTCTTCCAAACACCCACCTGCCTACTCTGTCCACTGACAACACATCCTCCATCAAGCCTACTGTGCATACCATGGGGTAAAGACCACTCCCTACTGTCAACTCCTCCCATACCTCTCACTCACCGTTTCCTGCCATTGCACTAGATACCAGCGTGAGGTCCAAGGCAGACTCTTTCCCTGTGGCTACATCAATCCTGGTCCCTCTGCCATCATTCAGGCACACCAGATATTTCATTTCTAGCATATTTTCCATCACTTGGCCATTTCCATCCATCCATCCCCCCAGAGCGTGTTGTGGGAATTAAAATCCCCACACCCCATTACCTTACTTCTATCCTAGCCCTCCACCATCTCCACCACTTCCAGGTCCAATATCTGACACGGTTTATAGTAGTTCACTACCACTACCACTACTCTCAACCACACCTCCAATACCTCTGCCTAGCATCCTGTAGGAAAGTCCTTGCATTATGAAGGTGGCACATCCCCCTCCCCCTACATCTCTGTCCCTACTCCACATTCTGTTTGAGCCATGTTTCCTGCACACAAATCACATCAGGCTTGGCTGGCATATCTACGATGAACTGCTTGAACTCCTGCCCATTAGCTAACAGCCTTCCATTGTAGTACTACCACCATAACTAAGATCCAGTAATACATGACTCCACCCTCAGCTAATTGAGGTCATCTCGAAGTTCTTCCAATGTCAACCCTGTCATACTCAGATGTCTCCCAGCAGCTTTCACTATTAGCTGAATCCTTACTGTTTTAGACTCTACTTTAGCAGTGCTATTGACAGCTCCTGCTATGAACATCACCAGCTTTCTCTTATCTATGTACAGTATACCATATCGTCTCCCATCTGCCCAGTAATCCCCAGTCTCGATGCTCCTACCCATCTCTCCTTTAAACCTATATCTCCCTGGACCACCCTCACTGCCTCATATGACACCCCTCTCTCCACTCTCACTTGTTGCACCTCCACTGCCTGCTTCATAGTCTCACACCTGCTATATGCCACACTATGAGTACCCCGACAGCTGCAGCACTTTGGTTGTACACCATCCCCACACATACCATACTCAAGCTGCCCTCCACACCTGGCACACCTCTTTTTCTTTTTACAGGCTGTTGCCACATGCCCAAACCTCTGGCAGTTATAACCACTTAAAGGCTTCGGCACATACGCCCTCACATAATAACGTATATATTCTATCTACCCTAACTCCACCCCTTCCTGCTTACAACCTTTGAACATCCACTAGAACGCCTCCTCTCAAATTGACCCTTACCTCTTTAGTGCTAACACTCACAGGAACCCCTGTTATCACCCCTTTAATCCACTGCTTCCCTGCTTGATCAGTTCAGCTGCTCGACACCACCTTCACTCGGAGAGCTTTTTCCCTCTGTGCCATGTCCTTACAGAACACCAACAAGTTCCCATCTCTTAACAATTTAGCATTGACAACTTCCCCCAATCAACTATGTTATAACAGCCGTCAACCTTATCGGACTCATCGCCCCCAACTCCCCTTTCCTCCCTAAATTTCAGAATCACTTTATGCTCCCAGCGCGTCTTGCACTTTATCGGCACTTTCTACCTCCGAACTGCCTCTATTTTTAAAAATTTAACTAGGCAAGTCAGTTAAAAACAAATTCTTATTTACAACGACGGACTTCCCCGGCCAAACCTGGACGACGCTAGGCCAATTGTGCGCCACCCTATGGGACTCCCAATCACTTCTGGATGTGATACAGCCTGGATAGCGCTAGAAGCTATGTTGCTCTCCATAAATGTCATTTTCTGTCTCCATAGACCTCTCGCTCCCCTTCAAACCCTACTCCCTCCTTTATTTGTACCACTATGCTCCATACTTGCTTCTCCATCACTATGTCCTACCATCCCTGACCCAGTCACAGCACAGCCGAGCTGAAACACTGAGTAGTTTGTTTATGAACGATTGATCACGAGCCACAGCTTTCCAAACAGTCAACCAGCTCGAGCAGCGTTCGTGCCAAAGTTCCACAAGACAGGAACGGGGTTCATTGAACTGCTGGTAATTCTACCTGTATAACAGAATGCTCACTGCTCTCCAGATCCATGAAATCGTATTTATATAGGACACACTTGTATCAATCACTTCATAAATAATGTAATTCCATTTGCTACATTGATAATGTCATGGGTTGAAAAGGAATGGTGTGATTAGGGCTAATAACCAGATGCTTTCTGGGGGCATGGAGTTTTTCCCGACACGAGCTGATCGCCTTGTGTTGAAATGTACATTTAATGCACTCGCACAACTTAATTATTCTCTTAAACGCAAACTTCCATGTTCCATCTAATGTCCAGGTAATCTCTCGTAAACGCAAGACTTTAGTTGGGTTAACCGAGATAAATATCCAGCTGATAAAAGCTAGTCATGATAATTTTCAGATTTGAAGAGGAACATCAATGTTTGAAGAAGGCAGACGAAGAGGTACCACACGCGGTAACCAACATTCTTGCTATAACGTTAGCAAGCTGTTAAGCCTGTAAATACAGTATGTTGTGGGAAGTGTTGCAAGGAACAGAAGCTGGAGGATTAATTTTAATACAAGGTCAAATATACTTGTCTGTGGTCACCATATTGTACAGTTGGCTAACTAAAAGCAATATTTTCAGAACCACTGGCAGTAGTTTACTAGTGAACATTTGCTTTTGACCGATTATGTGAATTACTCTGGTCGACACCTGAAAAGCTACATAAATACAGTACTTAAACGGTACATCACTTTTCCATGGCACAAGTATTTTCATTGTGTTATCTTGTAACATTATTCATATAGTTTGTGTTGTGCATTAATATCATTCCAATATATTGTGTTTCTGGAAGGAGGTACAGTAGTCCATGTATTGGGGTTCGAGGCCAGTGAAGATGAACTCAAAAAAGGATTGGACAGAACATCTGCACAGAGGTGACTAGAAACAAATCAGAAACTCCTTAAATTAGTCAACTGTACTAGCCTACTTCTGCATGTTTTTCCACTTTGAAAATAGGCTGCACTTTCACAATGTCGACTCAGATCCTCTTAGCTGGACTGGAAACTCACAATTTACTGTCCATCAGTTCACCCTAGAGGACATAGGCACTCTTCTCAAACAAACACCTCAGGCCAAAGCAGTGACACTCATCATTGTCTCTCTCTCATGGATTTTGAGGCATCGTGACCCTGCTGTCATATGCCAGAGACTTTAGGCTCTCAAGAAAGGTTTGTCATGGTATTTATAATCAGTGTCATCACCGGGGCTCCAGGGACCAGAAGACTGGGAGCTAAACTGTCTTAGCCATTTTATGCCGATAGTGTTGTGTGTCTGTTACCAGGAAGATATATTCAGCATCAATGAGGACCTGCCAGTTACAATACAGAGCAAACTCAGTCATCCTGGATACACAGGGATGAATGCAGACAAATCTGAGCTGGCACACCTGTATTATTTCTGACATGTACTATATGAGAAGGAGAAGGAATAAGCCAATTGTGTTGTATGAGTCTCTCGTCTTTCCCCAGGTAGATCCAACAGCCAACCTGACCTTTAACCTCCACCTGTCCGATACAGAGAGAGAGGCCAAAGAAAAACTGCTGCTTCCATTCGACTTCAGGGAAGAGAAGTGAGATTTATTTCCACTGTGATTCCACCATCCATGCCTTTTCTCCCCAAACTGTCTTGCTACTGTCCTTGCTTGCTGCTGTCTGAATAAGTTGCCTCAAGTGTTTATTGAACTCTGCATTTGTCTTCTTCCAGGAAGTCAGCACTTCTGCACCTGGGCCTCAGTTCAGGACGGATCCTGTATGAGCCTGATGCCAATGATGATTATGACCCGATTATGACCCGGATTTGATTTGATTTGAGGACCCTGATGATGATCTTGATTTCTAGAGGACAGGCTACTATCCATGAAAAGCAGTGTCCTAAGCCCTTACAGTTAATGCCACATCGGACATTTACATGCCGGCAACCAAAATAATAGCATGGGTTCCTGCCTGATGTATTTATTTTACTTTCTCAGAGGAGATTTAAATTAAAGTCTAACAGAATACCAGGTTTACCGAATGCCAGTTTTTGCAGTGGAGGAATGTGGTTAAGGTGGAGTCCGTGTAAGTAGACAAGAGAGATACTGCTTGTTACAGAAATCAATTCAGGAATATTTCAGCAGAAGACTGAATGATGCAGAGAACAGATGCCTACAGTAGATCTATGACAGGTATCTGTTTAAATCTAGCTTCAAATAAAGGGTACTGTTTTCAGGTTGTCTGTTATGTATTTTTTTTATACTAGCACATTTGTAATGCCTCAAACTGACACCTTTTTGTACAGTATGCTTGCACTTCTGTAGTTTCTACCGCTAACCACTGGAGTGTGAGCTTGAGTCTAGTGACCACTAGTGTTTAGAGTCAGACCCAACTCACTGTAATAGAAGCCACATGAAATCACAGACTTGTAAATAAACCTACAATTGTTTCTTGTAGAGTCTTGACAATTTCATGCCAGAAAGGAGCAACTGAATTCCCTAAACAGGGAAACACTTACTGCACCTGTACATAGCCCACCTATAATTTAGCCCAAACAACTACCTCTTTCCCTACTGTATTTATTTTATTTTATTTATTTATTTAGCTCCTTTGCACCCCATTATTTTTATTTCTACTTTGCACATTCTTCCACTGCAAATCCACCATTCCAGTGTTTTACTTGCTATATTGTATTTACTTTGCCACCATGACCTTTTTTTTGTTGCCTTTACCTCCCTTATCTTACCTCATTTGCTCATATCATATATAGACTTGTTTCTACTGTATTATTGACTGTATGTTTGTTTTACTCCATGTGTAACTCTGTGTCATTGTATGTGTCGAACTGCTTTGCTTTATCTTGGCCAGGTCGCAATTGTAAATGAGAACTTGTTCTCAACTTGCCTACCTGGTTAAATAAAAATAAAAACAGCTTGATTTGACTTCTGCATCATATTTCATCACTTCAATGTTTGTTCGGGGTAATACAACAAATGTATTTGCTTTAGAAATTGGAAAAACCCACACACCTACCAAAGAGAATACATAGGTTTGAAAATTCTGTCCATCTACTCGTTTACTTTTAATTTGTCTGCTTTCCACGGGGACGTGCTGCGCGCAACCGTCAGGTTCGAATCAGGTTGAGAAGACTTCTCCCCGCGGAAGTGACGGCGATGGCGGCTCGCAGTTCGATTCCGGATTTGCTGTGAACTGCAAGCAGTTTTCATGGTGACTGTTTGACTTTTGTTAGTTTTCAGACATTATTTTTCTTCAAATACCACAGATCAAATAAGAGTATTGTTTCCTGTTTTCAAATTTCGAAGGACGAAAGTTGTTAGTTAATGTTCTCCACGGTTCAAGGTGGTCACCCTACCGAGCTAGCTGCTAGCTTAGCTTGTCGGCGAGACGAGCTGCGTGGTATATTCTGACTCTAGCTAGCCAGTCGGTAGCCCACTCACTGACCAAATTGCTATTGGATAGCAAACGTCGTGCAAGAGTCTACTTTTGTTTTAAGTCTTGTTTCTATAGTAAACATATTCTGCTACACAATGTCAATGCATTCAAATCTATGAGAGTTGTGCAGCAAGCGTGCAGAGGCACTCACACGTTTGCTCGATCTACTCTTGTTAATTTGGACGTGTTTGGTTCGTTTTTGAGCGGTTGTTGAGGTTGTAGGGACGGATTCCAATTCGACAATTTGGACCCTAGCCTGAACCACATTGGTAAATTTAGCTGAGCGGGTTAACTTGTAGCACCTTCGACCTCCTGTTCCTGTGTGGGTCCTTGTGTGGTCGCCGACATGCTGAAGACCCGTCAGTGTCTACTTGGCATCCGCACTTTCCTAGGTGTAACGTCCAGAATGTGGGGATTCATCTTGTACATTCTCAGGAAGCACCTACGCACGGTGAGTATTTTTTTGAAAAATAGCCAAACCAACTGCTCTTGTTTGTTTTCACATTTGTTTACATTGTCTGGGTAAGTCGTGTGTGTGTGTGGGACAGACATGACATTCAAATGCATTGGTTACTGCTGTCATGGCCCTGTCGCAAACCTAAAACAAAACTAACCTCCATCTCACAGTTTACAAACATGCTTCCACTTCCCTATGGGCACATGGCCCTTATCAGAGCCATAGATAAGAATGGCACTTGGTGGAAAGTCTTGACAGGTAATGTGCTTCCGGTGGGGCTGTAGGATTCCGTTGAAATAAACAGACACAACCTTTGTAATGGACTCACACAAATCATTTTCATTCTGACAATCGAATGCCAATGCTCTCACATGTTTCTGGGTTACTTTTGTAGCCCTCTACTGTAGTGTAGTGTGATGTGAGTGTTAGGAGGACAAAGGAAGGCTCTTGTCCGACTGAGGTCTTGCATGCCCTTGATATATGGACAGGACCCACAAGACTCTGGTCACGTTTGCTGATGCCCCAAATATAAACTTGACATTTGAGGTGTCAAAGGCTCCACCTGTCCACCAAATAATGCACACAGTCTGGTTGGGTGGGGCATATGGTTTGTTTATTATATACTGTCTGTAAACTTGATGCCACATTATCAAAGGATTTTGTTTCTGACTTTGTTTCACAGCAACAGAGAGTGAGAGGGGAGTGCTGGTATTACATTTAAGTATGTTGTAGTTTAGGCAAGCTCCAGTGTTTACCGCATGTATTGTATTACCTAACAGTGATACATAATCGCTCAGGGCCTAGTCAGTGGGATGCGGACAGTGTTTGGAACATTTCAAGTCAAAATGCTGTATATGAATAAAATAACAATTTGTTTCAAAATGTAGCAACCTATTTCTTCCTGAACAATCCGTCATGTTGTGCGCCCAAAATATGCTGGAGAAAGACTGCCTAGGCTTAGAATTCTCAGTTTGGGAATTCTCTGGAGTATATTACAGGTTTTCCCACTCCCGGCTACCAATGTGATGATGCCTAGGTGTCTAGCTAAACCAGGTTGCCCGTTCATACAATAGAGACCCTAATATGCTGTAGCTATATAGGCTAGGCTTAGACCAGGGTTCTCAGACCATGTTCCCGGAGAGCTACCCTGCTGTAGGTTTTCGCTCCAACCCCAGTTGTAACTAACCCGATTCAGCTTGTCAACAAGTTTATCAAACACATGCACATACAGACACTAATACGCACATTATTTTTATTGTATTGTTTATCATTGTATTTCAAATTTGTGACTGTCCTTATCGATCGTTGTTTTGTTACTTGTAATGCTTTGTGGGCCCCAGGAAAAGAAGCTGATGCAAAAGCTAATTGGGATACAAATAAGCTAATTATTAGAATTTGGTATGCTAAATTAGGGTTACAATGAACCTAGTGGACGGTAGCTGTCATCACTACAATTGGATTATGGAGCATAAACGCATGCATATGCTACCAGTCCTTAATCAGATGTGTGCTAGACATATAAGCCAGTTGCATCATAATCTTCAAGACAGATAACACTATGACATAAATGCATCTTCCAGAGGAGTGGAGGGCTGGAGAGGGTTTGTGGGAGGGTTATATCCAGACAATACCCAAGGGCAGTGGTATTTAAACTTTTCAGCAGGGACCCCATTTTTCTTACCAATCCCCCAGACATTCTGGCTACCCCAAATATAATGACACAATGTTAAAATCTGTACATTTGGATTTTTACATCAACAATCTTCTATTCATTAAATTTTCATCTCTGAGAACCAATACATTCATTTACTCAATAAAATTGTATTCCCCCCCCCCCAAAAAAAAAAATAATTCAATATATAATTCTCAATGTTTGTATATTGTCCCATAAAATAACATGTACTCTTAATTTTTGGTTCCCCCCAAAAAAAGTTAAAGTGCAATTCCCCCGCGACTCCGACTTTGAATACCACTGCCCTAGGGGGTACAGAATGTGGGGCTGTGGGTTCCCCCATGGCATCCACCAGCTGCTCATGAACAGGCTATCCCTAGGCCGGGCCAAGCGCCACAGGGCATGTATCAAAGATCTGGCAGTGGGTGTCATCTAAGGGTTTTGGACAAAACAACCTGGCAGCCGCAGACAGTCACCCTGCAGGTCTCCCTTTTCACTTGGCCCCCTATTCCTAGCCCTTATGGAGAACAGAGAGGCAAAAAAGCTGTATACTCTGTTTAGGGGGAAAAAGGAGGGAACAATGAATGAATGGAGTGGGGAAAATCGGTGTGTCTAAATCTGATATGGCTCCCTCTCCTCTGGGATCCTTACCAACTGGTCTGTCATGTGCCCTGACAGGTGTAAGCACAGATCTAATTAGTGCTGAGACCTAAATGAAGTAGAGGAACGCACTATAAACTTTTGAAATGCTCCCAAGGATAGCAGTAGCCGTGGAGGCCTAGGTCTAGTCTGACCATGCGCTTTTGTTTGTGGACATGGGAATAATGTTGCCACGGATACGTAGACATAGGCCTACATTTTCCATAACCACACTTTCCCCCAATTAGGCTTTCCCATGTAGGGAGCAGACAATGGAATAATGAGGGTTTTAATAAATCGGTTTGTAATAAATGTACCAATATTTTTCTTTTTTCTTTAATTAAAATTGTATTTCTGTACCATTTCCAAGACAGGAGTAACTCAACTTTGCCCACTGTTCTGCCTTCAAATTCATGCAATTTATGCTCACAAATGTAACAAACACTAGTGTCTTTGAGTGACTCTCTTTGGCTGAGTTGAACAAGTATGTTTAATCTCTCTCATTCTGTTTCAGGTAATCCAGTACCAGACGGTGCGGTATGACACTTTACCACTGTCCCCCATCTCCAGAAATAGACTTAGTGAGTACTGCTGTCGCTCTGTCATCCTTTCTGACCCACTCTGCCATTCCTCGATCCCAGAAAACTGGACCCTGCCCAGTTGATCATTATGTATAAACTATAGAATGAATAAACACACTGACATGACCTCATAATGCCTCTGCCCTTTGCTATAGCTTCCTCAACTTTCATTCTGGTTTCATCTAGTCTACTGCATCTACACATTAGTTGCCAGAGTCCAGTTGTCTTTATTTAGTAAAGTCCTTGTTCAGAAATGCCTCCAAAGAAAGAGCTTTGTGTTACTTCAGTTACTTTCAGTTATTTTTTGTTTTATTGATAACTATGATTAAGACAAACAGGAAAAAACATGATCACAAAACACAAAACTAAATGCAATGAAACAGCAACAGATACAATCTCTACAAAGCAGCTAGTACAGCAAAGTGGTGGCCATATAATTGTATACATCTTCAGAGACAACATACTGTATGTGCGTGAAACACAGGTGCTTGCTGGGACCTAGGAGTTCTGACTACTACTGTTTTATTGCTTGTCTCAAAGGACAACAGGGGAACCATACTTACACAAATGTGGATCCGCAGTTCTGTAAATCCATTATTAAAGCATTAAGCAGAAATCGCTTCACCATTTCCTGGTTTGCAAAAATTTGAATTGTTAGCCTAATTTCAATTTGTAACAAAAGAAGCAATTGTAGATTATCGTTGTACCATTTAAAACACTGAAATACATTTTCAATAACCAAAAATGTTTGTTTGAAGCTGGTGTACAAAACTGAAAGTAAAAGATGCAAAAACTAAATTTAAGAACAGGAAGCATAGAAATAGGGAACATAGAACATATCTACCACTTCTTACACTTGCTTTCGATGAGGACAGATCTATAACTGTGAATTGGTCAAGTCCCCCAAAAGTTACATGTTGCAGCTTTCATTTCAGTTCCTCTAAGGCTGAAGAGTATGAACGCAACCCCAGTCTCTTCCAAGGGATTTTCCATAGCACAGACCGGCTTTGCAATCTCTTATCACATTAACCCGATACCTTTTATTGAAGCATGTGGGCGCTTGAAACAGCTAGCATAGTGCAAAACATGTGAATGCATTGACACAAAATAACTTTTTTGTCACTTGTGTAAGATGGTAAAATCATCAGTATTATTGACCCATCTGTCATGTTCTTTATGGTGTTATAGGTTAGATATAAAGCAAGGTGTGTGTGTAATAAGTCAGCCTTGGACAAGTAAGCCTTGTCTGAGCCAGTGGCCCATATTCTCGTTACCTTTCTCTTGTTTCTGTACCATGAGGTGAGGCAGCTTGATGTACAAGTACACAACCTGGTGAACAGGACACTAGACTGTCGCAGGGCCGTATCCCCAATCCATCTCCTTATTGCTGAGTGCCAAGCAGAGAGGCGTCCGGTCCCATATTTTGAGTCTTTGTTATGACTCGACCAGGAGCGAACCCCCGCACTCTAACCGCAAGGGGGGGTGGGGGGTGTGTTGAACATGTAATAAGCAGGTGTATGTGTTTGTTTGGCCCTTTAGATGCAGTGAAGAGGAAGATTCTGGTGCTGGATCTAGATGAGACACTGATCCACTCTCACCACGACGGGGTCCTCAGACCCACAGTGAGACCCGGCACACCACCAGACTTCATCCTCAAGGTAAACGCGCACACAAGCACACAGTGAATTTGGGGGGTAGTCATATCAGGACTTGAACGTGTGACCCTCTGGTCCAGAGACAAGCAGGCTGCGCATTAGGGATTTAAAGATTCACCCAATGTGCAATGCGATTTAAATGTTACGAATCGTCGGTTCACTAACAGTTTTTGCTCAACTTTTTCTGACGAGTCTCTCAGTCCTTGCTGCTAAAAATCATCCCCATAGCATGATGCTGCCACCACCATGCTTTACCGTAGGGATTATGCCAGGTTTGTGACGCTTGTCATTCAGGCCAAAGAGTTCAATCTTGGTTTCATCAGACCAGAGAATGTTGTTTCTCATGGTCAGAGTCCTTTCGATGCCTTTTGGCAAACTAGAAGCGGGCTGTCATGTGCCTTTTTACTGAGGAGTGTCTTCCGTCTGGTCACTCTACCATAAAGGCCTGATTGGTGGAGTGCTTCAGAGATGGTAGTCCTACTGGAAGGTTCTCCCATCTCCACAGAGGAACTCTGGAGCTAAGACTGACCACCCTGACCAAGACCCTTCTCCCCCGATTGCTTTGTTTGGCCGGCGGCCAGCTCTAGGAAGAGTCTTGGTGGTTCCAAACTTCTTACATTTAAGAATGATGGAGGCCACTGTGTTCTTGGGGACCTTAAATGCTGCAAACACATTTTTGGTACCCGTCCCCAGATTTGTGCCTTGACACAATCCTGTCTTGGAGGTCTACGGACATTTCCTTCGACCCCATGGCTTGGTTTTTGCTCTGACATGCACTGTCAACTGTGGGACCTTATATAGACGGGTGTGTGCCTTTCCAAATCATGTCCAATCAATTGAATTTACCACAGGTGGACTTCAATTTGTAGGAACATGTCAAGGATGATAAATGGAAGCAGGATGCACCTGAGCTCAATTTTGAGTCTCATAGCAAAGGGTCTAAATACTTTTTTAAATAAGACATTTCTGTTTTATTTATCATTTTGCTAAAATTAATGTTTTCTCTTTGTCATTATGTGGTATTGTGTGTAGATTGAGGATTTTTATTTAATCAATTTAAGAATTGTAATGCAACAAAATGTGGAAAAATGGAAGGGGTCTGAATACTTTCCGAATGCACTGTATATGGCCATTTCTTTACATATGCTGAGTATAGTTGATAGTTTAATAACGAGGACTGCAATCACTTTTGTGAGTCACACTGCGTGGTTGTAGCTGGAGGAAAAGAGAAGCTCACTTCGTTAACTTCCAAACTGTCAAAACCATTTCATTTTGAGACTGGGGTGAAGTCAAAAGTTCTGCAAGAGCTGTTTTCCCAGCTATTATGAGAATTGTTGTGCGTTGACTGCTTGTCAGCATGCATGTTTCCCTCACTCCCTATGACACTTGTAACATGAATGTGCTTCGAGAGGAATATTATCTTGCAGAGAACCCACAACAACAAGCCAACTAGGTAAATACATCAACTGTTCTACTATGGGGTTGTCTGATTTATTCTATTCATTACTCATTTTGTTTGCAGAGAAAGTAAATGTGGGCTGTTCTAGCATCTTTAAAGTGCGCCTCGGCAGAAATATTTTTTCCCGTGTTCCATATTGTGGCAGCCCACACCTAAAATGACTGCAGTGAAAACACTTATCTTTCCTGTATCATATTGGAGGTCATGCATCTAGAAACGTGTTGCACTCGTTTCCCCTCTCTCTCTCTCGCAGGTAGTCATTGACAAGCACCCTGTCAGATTCTTTGTACATAAAAGGCCGCACGTTGACTTCTTTTTAGAAGTGGTAAGTAAAAATGTTGTCCTTGTGAACTGAGTTCTATTTTGTATGTCATTGTCAACAATGCTGTGCTCTGTTTGACCAGTTCTTTGACTGTAAATGATGGCGTGAGCCTAACATGTATCCTTCGCTGTGTGTGTGACCCCGCTCCCCAGGTCAGCCAGTGGTATGAGCTGGTAGTATTCACGGCCAGTATGGAGATCTATGGCTCGGCAGTGGCAGACAAGCTGGACAACAACAGGAACATCCTGAAACGCAGATACTACAGACAGGTATCGCTCTCCCCTATCATCTGAACACAACTGATTTATGTCTATCCACATCTTTGTGAAAACTGTACTCTATCAGTGACCTCGTTCTCATTTATTTACGATCTGCTTACATCTTCTATGTCTTCTTCCTGTGTCTGCAGCATTGCACGTTGGATCTAGGTAGTTATATTAAAGACCTGTCTGTTGTACACAAAGACCTGTCTAGTATCGTCATCCTGGACAACTCGCCTGGAGCTTACCGGAGTCATCCAGGTGAGGTTATACACATATGCGTGCACACTCACACAACACAAATGTATGCATACTTTGTGATGAGATGTTTATGTACAGTTGAAGTTGGAAGTTTACATACACCTTAGCCAAATACATTTACACTCAGTTTCACAATTCCTGACATTTAATCCTCGTAAAAATCCCTGTCTTAGGTCAGTTAAGATCACCACTTTATTTTAAGAATGTGAAATGTCAGAATAATAGTAGTGATTTTATTTCCCAGTGGGTCAGCAGATTAAACACTTAATTAGTATTTGGTAGTATTGCCTTTAAATTGTTGAACTTGGATCAAACATTTTGGGCAGCCTTCCACAAGCTTCCCACAATAAGTTGGGTGAATTTTGGCCCATTCCTCCTGACAGAGCTGGTGTAACTGAGTCAGGTTTGTAGGCCTCCTTGCTCGCACACGCTTTTTCAGTTCTGCCCACAAATGTTCAATAGGATTGAGGTCAGGGCTTTGTGATGGCCACTCCAATACCTTGACTTCGTTGTCCTTAAGCCATTTTGCCACAACTTTGGAAGTATGCTTGGGGTCATTGTCCATTTGGAAGACCCATTTGCGACCAAGCTTTAACTTCCTGACTGATGCCTTGAGATGTTGCTTCAATATATCCACATAATTTTCCAGCCTCATGTTGCCATCTATTTTGTGTAGTGCACCAGTCCCTCCTGCAGCAAAGCACCCCCACAACATGATGCTGCCACCCCCATTCTTCACGGTTGGGATGGTGTTCTTCGGGCTTGCAAGCCTCCTCCTTTTTCCTCCAAACATAATGATGGTCATTATGGCCAAACAGTTATATTTTTGTTTCAACAGACCAGAGGACATTTCTCCAAAAAGTATGATCTTTGTCCCCATGTGCAGTTGCAAACCGTAGTCTGGGTTTTTTATGGCAGTTTTAGAGCAGTGGCTTCTTCCTTGCTGAGAGGCCTTTCAGATTGTCGATATAGGACTTGTTTTACTTTGAATAAAGATACTTTTGTACCTGTTTCCTCCAGCATCTTCACAGGGTCTTTTGCTGTTGTTCTGGGATTGATTTGCACTTTTCGCACCAAAGTATGTTCATCTCTAGGAGACAGGACACGTTTCTTTCCTGAGCGGTATGACGGCTACGTGGTCCCATGGTATTTATACTTGCGTACTATTGTTTGTACAGATTAAGCTTTTTTTTTCCTGGAATTTTCCAAGCTGTTTAAAGGCACAGTCAACTTAGTGTATGTAAATGTTTGACCCACTGGAATTGTGATACTTTGAAATAATCTGTCTGAAAACAATTGTTGGAAAAATTACTTACCATGCACAAAGTAGATGTCCTAACTGATTTGCCAAAACTATAGTTTGTTAACAAGAAATTTGTGGAGTGGTTGAAAAACAAGTTTTAATGACTCCAACCTAAGTGTATAACTTCCGACTTCAACTGTACATCATTCTAGGTCATATCCGCCTAGGTGAGCTTGTTTTAAATGTCAAGATGTTGTCAAACCAGTTGCTGTCCGCTTGGTGGGTGTGAGTGGAAGGTTGCCAAGCAGCTCTTACACGTTTTTAAGCGAACAAACCACACACCAATTCAAACATTGCCGTTTTCTATAGAAACCGTGATTAGCCTTGTGACAGACTTGTGAGAATCAAGGTAAGTTGGCAGCTACCAAGGAGCAACCACCTGTACCCTATTAATAAAAGTAATGTTTTGTTGATTTTTCAACAGCAGATCATTTTGTACTCACCTGGTTTTACACACCAATTATTAGGTTTCACAACTCTCCTACTATCCTTATTTTGGTTTTGAATGTCTGTATTTGCCTTCCAGACAATGCAATACCTATCAAGTCTTGGTTCAGCGACCCTAGTGACACAGCACTCCTTAACCTGCTGCCTATGCTAGATGCACTTAGGTGAGTATTTAAGGTATTCAGATGGATGGATGAGGCTCCTGCACTGTAGCAGTGTTTTTCCAGTTACCTGGTGGCATGAGAAATCCATAACCCTTACAACTGTCTGCTAGGTTCACCGCTGACATCCGATCCGTCCTCAGTCGAAACCTCCACCAGCACCGGCTCTGGTGATTGGCTGATTCTGCGGGGAGGGTCTCGCTGATTGGCTCTTTTTATACCCCTTCCCCCTACCTGCTCCTCCGTTACCACGCAGTGGACCTTTCACTCCTCTCAGAAAAGGACCGAGGAGAGAAGGGTTAAAGCAGAACATCCAACAAGGAATGACCGGAGCAAGATCTGGAGAGCCAGCAAATGACTGGGGGGGAAGCCAGCTTTTTTCTTTTTCTTGTATGATTTTTGAAAAAAACTAAATGGAGTCTCTCTGCCTTAGTTCCTAATACTGACTCTGTGTAAGTACGCATGGGGCTGAGTCTTTTTGTACATGAATTGGGAGAATGCTCACGTTTGTTCGTCATGCTAAACTTTTGACGTTACAAAATAATAGGGACAGCAAGGCAATGAACTAGACAAGTTTCCATCCTTTTTTTCTTACATGTCATTAGTCTGGACTGCACCTCTAACGACGCCTGTTATTTTACTCTCTCTTTCTCAACTTGGTACTGGACCTTACTTCTGTTAAGATGGCCAAGAGGAACCGGACGACAGGATTAGATGGAGGATGATAGTTTTGATTGGGGGAATATAGGCCCTGTCAATCAACCAGGGTAATTCATGTGTCGAGGGTACCAATGAGTGAGTTATGACAAGTAATTTTACGCAATGAAGATTTGCTACACAACACAGACCTCTCTGGATGAAGTATAAAGCAGTCTATTTTTTATTTTTTTTAATCAAATGACTGTTGGTTAGACATGATCATTTATCTCAAGCTTGTTCCTCCAAAACCCATTGTAGGATGTAAGGCTGGACTGAAGAACTTATGAAAGAAAATAATGGTTAAAAAAAATATTTTAATTTCTCATCTTTCAGTTACCATGATGTATAGTATGACATAGACATCTCCATTATTGAAAATCTTATGCCTGATATATCAATTCAATTTGGGTTTTGCACTTAATTTCTGGATTTTTACTTTGTTGTTTTGTATTTGAAGCAGAATGAGCAGCCCTTTTGATTGTTTCCTGTTCCCCTGACTGTATTGGTTCCATTGTCTGCTCCTGTCTTTTCAATGCCATTTGAACAATTTCAGTCTTGTCAAGACTGCATCTTTTTGGCTCAGTCCCCAGGTCTGTGTTACTAATAAAACACTTGTCAGTATTGACCACTTTTATCTGGCTCTCCTTTGTAACTTAAACAGAATCACGGTGCTCTCAAAAAGCATCCCAGTTGTGGTGTTTTGTCTGCTTGTATTTTGTGGGAATGTATGACAGAATGCTCAGGAAAGGGGGACCAGTTTTAAATTGTGAGAGAAATTTCAAAAATTCCGACATTGCATTTTTGTTATAGGACAAGTAATGGTGATATTCTGTTTCTCAATAAGATCCACTGCCAAATCTTACACTTGGCTGCCCTCATGTGGTAAGATGAGTAACTGCATCATGATCTCCATTCCCCATCATTGTCTCCGCTGCTTGACATGGGGACTACCTGTTGACATAGCAGGTGTATTCATATCCAGGTTGGCCACTGAAGGGCCACCACACTGGTTTCCATATTTTCATTTTAATCAAAGATTGATTTGAACCTTAGTAACCAGTCAGGGAGTTAACTCGCTGTTTGTGACACAGGGTAATCAATTAACTGCTAGGGAGAAAAAAACGAGCTTTGCTAGGAGCCTGGAATTTGTGATGTAGGGCGTATTAAGGTACCTTTGAAAACGGGTCATAAACAGATCATATTGTTTATGGAACTGGTATACCCTTTATAGTTTACCTTTTCAAATGCTTTGACTACACTACTTGTAAGGATACTGTGACGATTGTGGGGCGGCAGGTACCCTAGTGGTTAGAGCGTTGGGGCCAGTAACTGAATGGTTACTAGATCAAATCCCTGAGCTGACGAGGTAAAACTCTTGTCGTTCTGCCCCTGAACAAGGCAGTTAACCGACTGTTCCTAGGCCGTCATTGTAAATACGAATTTGTTCTTAACTGACTTGCCTAGGGGGGGGGGAAAGTAATATCAACAGCAGCCACCTCAGCTGACCTATGACTCCCAAGCATGTGACCACTTGTGCAACTGCCCAATCAAACTGATACTGACACCCACCTTGAAGTGTGATTAGACACTGGGAGGAATTATTAGTCTCACAATTTACTTCCAGGTCTGCACTATAAACACAATTAAATTCAGCCATCGATTTACTAGTCTCTGTTGAATGTGCTGCTGGCTACACTCAATAACACGCCACGGAAAGTGCAGTGATGGGTCGGTCATATGACAACTGCCTCATCACAACCGGTTGGTCAAAATAAAGTAGTTCCGTTGAAAATCAGTTTTTTATTAAAAATATATATTTTGCAACAAAACTATGAAAACAAAATGATTGCTAATTTGTTAAATAATCCTTACATTTCGATTAATTGCTGAATATTACTAAATGTTTAATTCAGCGTTCAAACTTTCACAACTCATTTTAATGAGGCCGTGCGACGGATGCCGCGTTCACAACAACTGGGAACTTGGATATATCTGACTTCAGTCTATTCACGACAAGTCGGGAACTCCGCTTCTTTCTAGAGATCCGAATTCCCGACCTAAACGTCACTGATGTAATGATTTGACACCGATTTTTTCATAGTTCCAAGTTGTCTTGAAAGCACCATGAGCGTAGCCTAAACTATTTAGCAAATTCGACGTGCAGACCTCTCTTGCGCTTGTTGTTATTGTATCCTTCCGCTGCAGCCGTACTAGGAAAGAATCCGAGCAAAACAGCAGTCTTGACCTGTGTTCCATCGAATTGTTACTTGAGGATATCTCAGATCGACACCCTGTCATTCGTTTGACAATGAAGTTCCAATACAAAGAGGAACATCCATTTGAAAAGAGACGGTCTGAGGGCGAGAAAATAAGGAAGAAGTATCCGGACAGGGTGCCTGTAAGTAGCTAGCTAAACTCCCATAGCTTAACGTTATGTTTTTTTCTACCCAAAAGTCAATAGGGAAACATTTGGATATTAAAGCTAGTATTGATATTAGTAATCCCAATTAGATAACGTTAACGTGATAACCGCTCAAGCCATGTCATGTTTGGTTTTGGTGTATTATCATAACGACGCCAAAGCAGGGCAGTTGTATTAGTTTACTAGCTAGCTATCGCGTTAGCGTTTGTAAATGGGTTGGCAACAACAAATGGCTTCTTATGGGCCTACCGTGATCGTCGCAGTTAGGCATAATTCTATTCAATATTGAATTGGATTTTATTTTTTACTAGCTAGCAATCTGTCAACAGGCTTGCTGTTAATCCATGGCGTCAGACACAGTATTTCATAAGACAGGTAGCTAGTTTAACATCCTTACAAAACAATAGGAGCTAATGGCTAACTTGCTACCAAGCTTATGTCAAAATTAAACATGACATCTAATATTCAATGTTTTTAATGAGTTTCTAGGTTTATAGTTTAAGGTAGTTTGTGTTGAAAGAATAGTAGCCCGCACCCCCCCTCGCACACCGTGTGCCTTTCCCCCCTCCCCCTCGCACACCGTGTGCCTTCCTCCCCCCCCCCCCCTCGCACACCGTGTGCCTTCCTCCCCCCCCCCCTCGCACACCGTGTGCCTTTCTCCTCCCCCCCCCCCCCCCCCCGCACACCGTGTTTGGCCGACCGGGTAGGCCATCAAATATAAGAATTTGTTCTTAACGGACTTGCCTGGTTAAATAAAGGTTACACACCACACTGACCAAACAGTTATTTTGTTGGCATTTACGTATGTCCCCATTGCCAGTAAAACACAACCAAAACCTATTTATTTCGCTTACTTGCTGTGCTGTTTTGTTGTTCATTTGTTTGGTAGTTTCATTCTCAACCAGGATTTCTATGAAACGCTGTTTGGGTCTTTGCGTGTCAAAAAAGATACACGTCAAATAACACTATTTGACCAATCGGGACCTGAATATGACTGCATGTCACATAATAATTAACGTGTTCATAACATTTTTACGTAGTTATTACACATTGATTACACTCACTCGTATTTCATATGTCGCAACGATTCATTGATACGTATGCTATGATGCTGGTAAAGTTGTCTCGCGCACCTACAGTGCTGGTCAAAAAAAAAAAAGCGTGCTAGCTCATGGATGCAAACAATGTTCTTCCCAAAAAACATAGCAAAACAACGACATCTGTTTCAGTAGCTATAGTTAGCTAGCTAACTATATAGCTGGGTATCATCTAAAATAGCCCTAATTTACAACACAATACTTACTTGATGAATGTTGGTCGAACCCAGCTATGTGAAGCTAGCCACAAAAAGGATGAACCCCACAATAGTGGACTTTGCGGGTAGCCTTCAAAATAAAAGTTTGTCATTGACAGTGATGCAAATGAATACAAATAGTAGAATTTTGCCATAATTGAATACATCATGCTAAACGAGGTTGTAATGTTATATAAAATCAACAAAATATAATAATTTATTAATTTGGCAAATCTGTTGAAATCACACTGGATGTATTATACTTTAGAATTGCATTGGTGGTGTACTTCACTGTACAGCCTTGCCTATGGATTGTGGATCAATGACATGGTGGGCTATCAGTCTACTCAGTGACACCCAGAGACATTAGCGTCATAGCTCTTATTGTGGGACTCAAACAACTGAATTGAGACACATTTATTGTCAACCTATGTGTATTGAACACTTCCAGAGGGAAAACAATACTGCGTGGATGTTTTGCAGTCTGATAACTCTGAGGAGGACATTGGGGAAAAAATATATTGGGTATTGAGTAGACATATACCCAATTTCATTGATCCCCAATCCTTAGGTAAAGCAAAACAGTGCCATATGAATGTCATTACACACAATAGGCTGACTGGGGAGGTGATTTCACAGTCACAGGCCCGCAATAGGAGCTACAACGCTAATATTTGCGTAAACTCTTCACAGTTGTGTTGTGTGGGTGTCACCGAGTAGACTGATACCAATTTAATTGCAACCTTGTTTAACATTATGCAGTCTAAATATTGCAAGATTCCACCAATTTTAACCTTCTGCATCACTTTCAGAGGTACTTTAATTTTGAAGGCAAACCACAAATTCCACTATTGTGTATTATCTTTATTGTGGCTAGCTTCACAACTCAACTCAACTCACAACTTGACACGCAAAGACCCAAACGGCTTTCGATAGTATGTACAGTGGGGCAAAAAAGTATTTAGTCAGCCACCAATTGTGCAAGTTCTCCCACTTAAAAAGATGAGAGAGGTCTGTAATTTTCATCATAGGTACACTTCAACTATGACAGACAAAATGAGAAAATTGTAGGATTTTTAATGAATTTATTTGCAAATGATGGTGGAAAATAAGTATTTGGTCAATAACAAAAGTTTCTCAATACTTTGTTATATACCCTTTGTTGGCAATGACAGAGGTCAAACGTTTTCTGTAAGTCTTCACAAGGTTTTCACACACTTTTGCTGGAATTGTGGCCCATTCCTCCATGCAGATCTCCTTTAGAACAGTGATGTTTTGGGGCTGTTGCCGGGCAACACGGACTTTCAACTCCCTCCAAATAATTTCTATGGGGTTGAGATCTGGAGACTGGCTAGGCCCCTCCAGGACCTTGAAATGCTTCTTACGAAGCCACTCCTTCATTGCCCGGGCGGTGTATTTGGGATCATTGTCATGCTGAAAGACCCAGCCACGTTTCATCTTCAATGCCCTTGCTGATGGAAGAAGGTTTTCACTGAAAATCTCACGATACATGGCCCCATTCATTCTATCCTTTACACGGATCAGTCGTACTGGTCCCTTTGCAGAAAAACAGCCCCAAAGCATGATGTTTCCACCACCATGCTTCACAGTAGGTATGGTGTTCTTTGGATGCAAATCAACATTCTTTGTCCTCCAAACACGACGAGTTGAGTTCTTACCAAAAAGTTATATTTTGGTTTCATCTGATCATATGACATTCTCCCAATCTTCTTCTGGATCATCCAAATGCTCTCTAGCAAACTTCAGACGGGCCTGGACGTGTCCCCCTGCTTAAGCCAGTACATGTTTGGCACTGCAGGATTTGAGTCCCTGGCGGCGTAGTGTGTTACTTACTGATGATAGGCTTTGTTACTTTGGTCCCAGCTCTGCAGGTCATTCACTAGGTCCCCCCGTGTGGTTCTGGGATTGTTGCTCACCGATCTTGTGATCATTTTAACCCCACAGGGTGAGCTCTTGTGTGGAGCCCCAGATCGAGGGAGATTATCAGTGGTCTTGTATGTCTTCCATTTCCTAATAATTGCTCCCACAGTTGATTTCTTCAAACCAAGCTGCTTACCTATTGCAGATTCAGTCTTCCCAGCCTGGTGCAGGTCTACAATTTTGTTTCTGGTGTCCTTTGACAGCTCTTTGGTCTTGGTGTGACTGTTTGAGGTTGTGGACAGATGTCTTTTATACTGATAACAAGTTCAAACAGGTGCCATTAATACAGGTAACAAGTGGAGGACAGAGGAGCATCTTAAAGAAGAAGTTAAAGGTCCGTGAGAGCTAGAAATCTTGCTTCTTTGTATGTGACCAAATACTTATTTTCCACCATAATTTGCAAATAAATTCATAAAAAATCCTACAATGTGATTTTCTGGATTTTTTTTCTAATTTTGTCTGTCATAGTTGAAGTGTACCTACGATGAAAATTACATGCCTCATCTTTTTAAGTGGGAGAACTTGCACAATTGGTGGCTGACTAAATACTTTTTTGCCCCACTGTATGTTGGTAAGCTAATAGCATTGATGCTATTACTGTGTAACTATGGTAGTGCAACATCTGAAAAATAGGGCACTTGGTAGTGTGTACCCAAAGCCAACATCAACCACGACAGGGAACGGTTGATTGTCAAGGGCAATTAATTCCACCATCTTGGCGTTAATGGATTTCACATTTAAGTTGTCTAGCTGAAATTTTCTTACTCTTTCAAATGACTGCTTGGTCCACACAGCAGACATTGTGGGCTAGGTTAGGAATTCTGTGTTGCACGTGTAACGCACAATTTTAAGTGGCGTCAATACATCGCGTACCTACGTTTTATATCAGCTTTGACATCGGTTTTGCACATCGCCGTTAATCTAGACATTGGGCCGATACCAATGTTGTCGTTGTTCTGGCCTTAGAGCACAGGGAAGTATTCTTTCTCTGTGAGATTTGGTTTCATGTCTACTCCCCACTCACAATTTCTGTCCTGTCAGCTTCACATAGCAGTGGAATCTAAATGGAGAAGTAGCAAGTGAGCCAAAGCCAAAAGGTACCATGGTTTCTGAAAATCACCTCGCACCGTAAGGTATCGCAGGTCTCCGATCCCCTTTACCTTGAAATGTGACACAAAGAAGCTTGAATTGTGCAAGCGTATGTGACCAAGTTAATTATGAATGTAAAAGTTATTCATGTAAAAAGTATGGCTCTTTTTTAGACCGTGTCAGCAAACTTCACATTGTTGGATACATAGCCACACAATATTTAGGCCTATACTGATTGCTTTTGTTCTTTTTATTTGAGGTAATTGTGGAAAAAGCCCCCAAAGCAAGGATAGGAGATTTGGACAAGAAGAAATACCTCGTGCCCTCCGACCTCACGGGTAACTTGAACTATTATAACAGTGCCACCCATGTATCACAAACTCATACCATTCTTTTCAAAACTGTAATTCAATTCCTCTACCTTTACTACAGTGGGCCAGTTCTACTTCCTCATCCGAAAACGAATCCACCTGCGGGCAGAAGACGCCTTATTCTTCTTTGTAAACAACGTCATTCCACCCACTTCCGCCACCATGGGCCTGCTATACCAGGTATGATATATTTTTTTACATTCTCACTTTTCTGCTGCTTGTTCCTGTGGGGATTGGGATACAATTCCCCTACCTCTGTTTTGTCAGCTCACACTAACACCTCTATCTCTCTCGCTCTCCTTCAGGAGCACCATGAAGAGGACTTTTTCCTCTACATTGCCTACAGTGATGAGAGTGTCTATGGAGACAACCATACAGAAATTTGAACCTCCTCCCTTCCTCAACCAAGCCCCCCCCCCCCAAACCACACCCTGTGTCTATTGAAATGCTGTATCCAGCTCAGCAGCCTGGAGTTCCCGGAGCAAAGATGTCAGATGCACTTTCACTCCCCCTCCTGTTATCCCTTTGTTTTTACCCCTTTAGTACTATTCCAACAGTGTGAATGTTATTTGCCTCCAGGTCTTCGAGAGAGGGATTTCATTTGAATGGTCCCGTAAGCCAGTTTTCATAGTGCTTTGATCATGCTGAAACTGAGAACAGATGCCATTTTGAAACGACTGTTAGAATTAGGCAATGTTACCAGTTATTCTAAAGATGAGGGTTAAGAAAGGAGGTAGCCTTTGGATCTACCGTGATTAAATTCGGCTCCATTTGGCAATGAAAAAATGTAATGTGTTTTATTAATGTCGTAGTGCTGGTAAGATACTTTGAAGACGTAGTGTATTTGACATCTGACTGGAGTAGAATAGAATTTGAACTGAACAATCACCCCCCCCCTCTCTGCTTTGTGGTTAAAAAATATATAATTTAGATTATTATGATTATTGTACTTTATTTTTTGATTTCTGAGGTATTGTAAAGCAATTTTTTTTGTTTCCTTTTTTAAAAGTTGGAACTCGTTATACAGCTACGTTACTGGCGTCTCCACTCATGATCATACATGATAAAATGTGACGACAAGCGAACTCTTGTTTCCTGTCTGTTCTTAACTGTCGGTCTTCATTTTTCTGCTGTATGTGAACATATTGAAATGGTTTCCGCGACCATAGTCTTGAGAGGGAGAGCCTGAATAAAGAACATACATTTATTTTCTTCCGTTCACACCTGCGCTTTCAAATTATTATTATTAGCTTTCAAAATGGAAACCTTTTGATCGCTACATTGATCACACCACAGACTGCACTCACTGTGGAGATAACCAATCCCACCATCACATAGCTCAGCATGAGCTGTAAGGGAGGAAAAAGACAGGTCACAATACCCTGCTCAGATGTTACATGCATCAACCAGTGGTTGTGTACTACATCATCAAATGACAAATTGCTATAACATGTTAGCTGATACGTAAAATACCTATTAAGGGGTTGTAAGCTCTGGCAGGCGTCAGGAACGCCTGGGCAGAGGAATGCGCCCAGAAATTAGCATCCATATTGCTATTCAGCCAAGATGGCTTTCTGAGGAGGTTGTTTCCTCACCTTTACAATCAGATTGGTTTAGTTTGGTGTCAGGATGCCGCCCCTTTGATAACCACTGCAGTCTGCCTAGTCCTCTCCTGGAGAGCCCTCTGATGGAAAGGAAATAATGCATTATCAAAGAAAATGGTACTATGAACAACCCACACATTATTCAAATAAAGCACTTTAAAGGGTTATTTGCCATAAGTCTCATAAATCAAAATTGTATTTGTCACATGCGCCGAATACAACGAGCCCTTTCCCAACAATGCAGAGGTAAAAAGTAAGACAAATGTGCAAGAAAATAACGAGACTATATAAAAGGAGTACCGGTACCAAATCAATGTGCTGGGGTGCGAGGTAATATGTTCATGTAGGTAGGGGTAAAAGTTACTAGGCAACAGGGTGTGAAAGTGTGTCTGTGTGTGTATGTAGAGTCCAGTGAGTGCAAGAGAGTCATTGCAAATAAAAAGGCAGTTAATGCAAATAGTCAGGGTGGCCATTTGACTAACTGTTCAGCAGTGGTGACTTGAGGGTAGAAGCTGTTCAGGAACCTTTTGGTCCCAGAGTTGGCCCTCCGGTACTGCTTGCTGTGTGGTAGCAGAGGGAGTAGGTTTTCATCAAGGATCTCTCTGTATATTGCTCTGTTCATCTTTTCCTCGATTCTGACTAGTCTCCCCGTCCCTGCCGCTGAAAAACATTCCCACAGCATGATGCTGCCACCACCATGCTTCACCGTAGGGATGGTGCCACGTTTCCTCCAGACGTTATGCTTGGCAATCAGGACAAAGAGTTCAATCTTGGTTTCACCAGACCAGAGAATCTTGCTTCTAATGGTCTGAGTCTTTAAGTGCCTTTTGGCAAACTCCAAGCAGGCTGTCGTGCCTTTTACTGAGGAGTGGCTTCCGTCTGGCCACGACCATAAAGGCCTGATTGGTGGAGTGCTGCAGAGATGGTTGTCCTTTTGGAAGGGTCTCCCATCTCCACAGAGGAATTCTGGATTCTTGGTCACCTCCCTGACCAAGGCCCTTCTCCCCCAAATGTTCAGTTTGGCCAGCTGTAGGAAGAGTCTTGGTGGTTCCAAACTTCTTCCATTTAAGAATGATGGAGGCCACTGTGTTCTTGGGGACCTTCCATACTGCATAAATGTTTTGGTACCCTTCCCCAGATATGTGCCTCGACACAATCCTGTCTCTGAGCTCTATCCTTCGACCTCACGGCTTGGTGTTTGCTCTGACATTCACTGTCAACTGTGGGACCTTATATAGATGAGTGTGTGCCTTTCCAAATAATTTCCAATCAATTGAATTTACCACATGTGGACTTTAGTCAAGTTGTAGAAACATCACAAGGACGATCAATGGAAACAGGATGCACCTGAGCTCAATTTTGAGTCTCATAGCAAAGGGTCTGAATACTTATGTAAATAAGGTTTTTCCATTTTCTATTTGTCTTTTTTAAAATAAATGTGCAAATATTTCACTGTTTTCTGTTTGTCTTTATGGGGATGTTGAAATCAGGCAAATGTTTGGTTCTGAATGAGAGTTGAAAATACGTCATTTATAGAGGTCTATGTCTGGGTCAAATCAAGGCTGGTCCAGACCAGACTAAATCTGAACCAAACTTGAAACCATTGAAAATGAAGTGAAACTCCTGACAACCGTTGTGATTATCCATTCCATATGGTCAGTTTTACTTTGACCTGTCCTGTTTTTAGGATATGTTGTTTGTTAACATGACAGCGCATGTTTTTATTTGATTCGGTTAGTCCATTTGATCGGAGAAACCTGCATGATGTAGAAAGTATCCATGTCGTACAATTGTTATACATTTTGTCTCCAGGCTGTAGGCTACAGAAAAGGTCACAATCTTTATAACATATTCTTTATCTGCTACATGATTTGATTTATGTTCGATGCTTGTTTTTATGGAACGTTGGTGGAGCGCCGCAGCAATGCGTCTCTCCAAAAACCGAGGTAAAGACAGTTTCAGGTTGGATATTCGCCTGTAATTTTCCTTACATCCACCACTAGCAGTTAGGGACCGTCAACATAGTGACAAAACTTTCAAAACTGGTTGTAGCTAACCCGATGGCATAGACACACATTGCACATACTTTTTTTTTTAGTTTTTCTTCTCACACGTTTTTACATTAATTTTTCAAACTTTCAAATTTCAATAGCTCCTTGGTCATGTGACCACCTGAATTCAAACTAGGTTCAGAATGTCCACTGACCACCCTTATATATTGCACACCCTTTAGTTTGTCCATTTTAATCTCACACGTTTTTACATGAATTTTTCAAACTTTCAAATGTCAATAGCTCCTTGGTCATGTGACCTACTGACTTCAAACAAGGTTCAGAATGTCCACTGACTGCCCTTATATAGTCAGTGGACTATAGTTATTCCATTGTACTGGATCTAATACATATTAGCATTTTACATAAATTCAGAAGTGTAATACTTTTTTGTGACATACTGTGAAAACTCCCTTGACTGCTGGCTCTGTCACTTTCAGACATGTGGCAGGTAGCCTCGTGGTTAGAGTGTTGGGCCAGTAACTGAAAGGTTGCTATATTAAATCCCAGAGCTGACATCTGTTGTTCTGCCCCTGAACAAGGCAGGTAAAACCTCTGTTCATAGGCTTTCATTGTGAATAAGAATTTGTTCTTAACTGACTTGTGTAGTTAAATTAAGGTTTAACCAGGTAGGCAAGTTGAGAACAAGTTCTCATTTACAACTGCGACCTAGCCAAGATAAAGCAAAGCAGTGCGACAAAAACAACAACACAGAGTTACACATAAACAAACATACAGTCAATAACACAATACATTAAAAAAAAACAATGTACAGTGTGTGCAAATGTAGAAGAGTAGGGAGGTAGGCAATAAATAGGCCAAATAATTACAATGTAGCATTAACACTGGAGTGATAGATGTGCAACAGATGATGTGTAAGTAGAGATACTGCGGTGCAAAAAAGCAAGAGGGTAAGTAATAATGTGGGGATGAGGTAGTTGGGTGTGCTATTTACAGATTGGCTGTATACAGGTACAGTGATCGGTAAACTGCTCTGACAGCTGATGCTTAAAGTTAGAGAGGGAGATAAGTCTCCAGCTTCAGTGATTTCTGCAATTCGTTCCAGTCATTGGCAGCAGAGAACTGGAAGTAAAGGCGGCCAAAGGAAGTGTTGGCTTTGGGAATGACCAGTGAAACATACCTGCTGGAGAGTGTGCTCCTATGGTGCTATGGTGACTAGTGAGCTGAGATAAGGCGGGGCTTTACCTAGCAAGGACTTATAGATGACCTGGAGCCAGTGGGTTTGGCGACAAATATGTAGTGAGGGCCAGCCAACGAGAGCATACAGGTCGCAGTGGTGGGTGGTATATTGGGCTTTGGTGACAAAACAGATGGCACTGTGATAGACTACATCCAGTTTGCTGAGTAGAGTGTTGGGGGCTATTTTGTAAATTACATCGCCGAAGTCAAGGATCGGTAGGATAGTCAGTTTTACGAGGGTATGTTTGGCACCATGAGTGAAGAAGGCTTTGTTGCGATATAGGAAGCCGATTCTAGATTTAATTTTGGATTGGAGATGCAAGTGAGTCTGGAAGGAGAGTTTACAATCTAACCAGACACCTAGGTATTAGTAGTTGTCCACATATTCTAGGTCAGAACCGTCCAGCGTAGTGATGCTAGTCAGGCAGGAGGGTGCGGGCAGTAATCGGTTGAAGAGCATGCACTTAGTTTTACTACATGTAAAAGCAGTTGGAGGCCACGGAAGGAGTGTTTTATGGCGTTGAAGCTCATTTGCAGGTTTGTTAGCACAGTGTCCAAAGAAGGGCCAGATGTATACAGAATGGTGTCGTCTGTGTAGAGGTGGATCAGAGAATCATCAGCAGCAAGAGCGACATATATATATATATATATATATATATATATATATACACAGTGCCTTGCGAAAGTATTCGGCCCCCTTGAATTTGCGACCTTTTGCCACATTTCAGGCTTCAAACATAAAGATATAAAACTGCATTTTTTTGTGAAGAATCAACAACAAGTGGGACACAATCATGAAGTGGAATGACATTTATTGGATATTTCAAACTTTTTTAACAAATCAAAAACTGAAAAATTGGGCGTGCAAAATTATTCGCAAGGCACTGTATATATATGAGAGAGAGAGAGAAAAGAGTCGGCCCGAGAATTTAACCCTGTGGCACCCCCATAGAGACTGCCAGAGGTCCAGACAACAGGCCCTCCGATTTAACATGCTGAACTGTATCTGAGAAGTATATGGTGAACCAGGCAAGGCAGTCATTTGAGAAGCCAAGGCTATTGAGTCTGCATAAGAATGCGGTGATTGACAGAGTCGAAAGCCTTGGCCAGGACGATGAAGACGGCTGCACAGTACTGTCTTTTATCGATGGCGGTTATGATATCGTTTAGGACCTTGAGCGTGGCTGAGGTGCACCCATGACCACCTAGGATACCAGATTGCATAGTGGAGACGGTACGGTGGGATTTGAAATGGTCGGTGATCTGTTTGTTAACTTGACAGTTTTTACACTGTCTGGCAGACTTACTAATGTGCCAGATGTATGAGGAGAGACATCCTCCTTATATATGGGATCAAATATTTCCTAACACTTTGGATCCTATTCTGTTAGAAGACACAATGAGTCAATGCAATTTATTTATTTTTGACTAATTACTGTCCATGAGTAACCTCAACCTTGTGGGTCTGTGGGTGTTTGGGCCAATAAAGTGCCAACTCAATTCTACGACTGACTAGTCTCTCATGCCCCTATGAACAGGGACACAGGGCAATAATCTAAACCAGCCCTTTTTTACTGGAGTACACTAACCCCTAATTGGGGCTCTTTTCTTGACACACAGTAGCAGTTAACCAGATAAGAAGTCAAGAAGATCAAAACGTAGATGTACGTAGGTGTATTACGTCCTGTGCTGGCCCCACTGTCATATCCATTCAGGATTCTGAGTGGTAAAATCATAGCTGAAAAATGCCTCTATGTATGTGTATACTGTATGTGGGAATGTCTTATGTCCGTCCTACATGTAGTGTTGGTACATGGAATATTCATCAACTGCATTATCATAAATTGCTATTGCAAATAGAAGTATTATGTTTAACAACTGACATATTCAGATAAACACACTTTGACAAACACACTTTAACTCACTTTGGTGCTTACAATTCCTTCTCTTTTGTCATAGACTTGATGGGCACTGTCATCTGTGATCTTTGTGATATAACTTTAAGCACACACTGATGAAACTGTCACTTAATATTTTATTCTTAAAGTCTACAAACGCTCTACTTTTATTCACTGTGATAGGGTTGGATCCTGTCTGCTACTTTTATTATTCTCCTGTAAATGGTTCAGTGCCTATAATTTAGGCTGTGTGTAGAATGGGGCATAACGGAAGTTACCTCTATTAGATTATAGTGATAAGGAAATCAGCAAACAGTTTTGGCCTGTGTATTCATTTGCCTATAACTAATCAGAATTCCATTATTTTTACGTAAAAAAAGAGAGTACTTCAAAATGAGAAGACCCTGCCATGGAAAAGACCACTGGGTGGTCATAAAGTGGGGAAATAGCTCACACTTTCAGCTGTGGGGTCTTTGTAATGCAGGTTTGATAGTTATATTTTCAATAATGAACAAGTAGGTCAAAAACTCTATTTAATATTTTGGTGTAGATGGCCAAGGAAGTTGCACAGAACTTCCCCAAAAAATAAATGGCTGAGGATATACTAAAAATGTCTGGTATGTAATTACATTTAATTCAAAGTAAATGGAAAGTCTTTATTTTTTTGTACAGTTGAAGTCGGAAGTTTACATACACCTTAGCCAAATACATTCAAACTCCGTTTTTCACAATTCCTGACATTTAATCCTAATAAAAAAAAATCCCTGTTTTAGGTCAGTTAGGATCACCACTTTATTTTTAGAATGTGAAATGTCAGAATAATAGTAGAGAGTGATTTATTTCAGCTTTTATTTTTCATCACATTCTCAGTGGGTCAGAAGTTTACATACACTCAATTTGTATTTGGTAGCATTGCCTTGAAATTGTTTAACTTGGGTCAAACGTTTCAGGTAGCCTTCCACAAGCTTCCCACAATAAGTTGGGTGAATTTTGGCCCATTCCTGCTGACAGAGCTGGTGTAACTGAGTCAGGATTGTAGGCCTCCTTGCTCGCACACGCTTTTTCAGTTCTGCCCACAAATGTTCTATAGGATTGAGGTCAGGGCTTTGTGATGGCCACTCCAATACCATGACTTTGTTGTCCTTAAGCCATTTTGCCACAACTTTGGAAGGATACTTGGGGTCATTGTCCATTTGGAAGTCCCATTTGCGACCAAGCTTTAACTTCCTGACTGATGTCTTGAGATGTTGCTTCAATATATCCACATAATTTTCCATCCTCATGATATCATTTATTTTGTGAAGTGCACCAGTCCCTCCTGCAGCAAAGCGCCCCGCAACATGATGTTGCCACCCCCGTGCTTCACAGTTGGGATGGTGTACATTTCAGAGCCTCTTCAGTGTGGATGGGGTATAGCATATATTTTCAACAACAAAAACAGCACTTCCAGTTTGTGTTCTTCACTCTGAACTCTTTTGTCTTCATTCCTAGGCACAGCACCGTTGGCATGCAAAACATTACATCTAAAACAAAACAAAGCGTAACACATTATAAATAATATGAAATATCAATGCAGTATGACGAATTAGCCATCCATTGTGTTATATCATAAATTGTCTTACATGCCGTCACTGTAGTCAAAAGATTATAAACATGTTAAATAAAGCAGTTGTTGGCTTTGTTGAACTCTGAAATCATAGGCATGAACTGAGCATATGGCTGTCCCACACAACTACAGTTGAAGTCGGAAGTTTACATACACTTAGGTTGGAGTCATTAAAACTTGTTTTTCAACAACTCCACACATTTCTTGTTAACAAACTATAGTTTTGGCAAGTCGGTTAGGACATCTACTTTGTGCATGACACAAGTAATTTTTCCAACCATTGTTTACAGACAGATTATTTCACTTATAATTCACTGTATCACAATTCCAGTGGGTCAGAAGTTTACAGACACTAAGCTGACTGTGCCTTTAAACAGCTTGGAAAATTCCAGAAAAAAGAGAAAGTCAACCCTGTGAAATGTTTAGTACTTATTTGAAGTAAAGTGTCTGTTGACATGTTGGAAATTAATTAAAAAATTGTCTACAGGGCCTCCCGGGTGGCGCAGTGGTTAAGGGCGCTGTACTGCAGCGCCAGCTGTGCCATCAGAGTCCCTGGGTTCGCGCCCAGGCTCTGTCGTAACCGGCCGCGACCAGGAGGTCCGTGGGGCGACGCACAATTGGCCTAGCGTCGCCCGGGTTAGGGAGGGCTTGGTCGGTAGGGGTGTCCTTGTCTCATCGCGCACCAGCGACTCCTGTTGCGGGCTGGGCGCAGTGAGCGCTAACCAAGGTGCACGATATTTCCTCCGGCGCATTGGTGTGGCTGGCTTCCGGGTTGGATGTGCGCTGTGTTAAGAAGCAGTGCGGCTTGGGTTGTGTATCGGAGGATGCACGACTTTCAACCTTCGTCTCTCCCGAGCCCGTACGGGAGTTGTAGCGATGAGACAAGATAGTAGCTACTACAACAATTGGATACCACGAAATTGGGGAGAAAAAGGGGTAAAAAAAATAATAAAGTCTACAATTTATGTTTAATTTGTCAATATTCAATTTTTATTCATTGATTTACTGTAACGGGTTTCTTCTGTTTAAGGAGAGGCGGACCAAAACGCAGCGTGGTTATTGTTATTGTTATATCTTCATCTTTAATAAATCTTAATAATAATAATAATAATCTTAATAAAGATGAAGATAGAACAATATACAAAAAACAAGAAACTGTGAAAAAACAAAAAACAGCCCTCAGGTGTAACAAACACAAAGACAGGAACAATCACCCACAAACCCCAACACCAAACAGGCTACCTAAATATGGTTCCCAATCAGAGACAATGACTAACACCTGCCTCTGATTGAGAACCATATCAGGCCAAACACAGAAACAGACAAACTAGACACACAACATAGAATGCAGATCACACCCTGACCAAACAAAACATAGAAACATACAAAGCAAACTATGGTCAGGGTGTGACATTTACTGGCCACCATTACTGTGGTTACATGTTCAGTATATGTATTGACCAGCAAACCCACTGCAGCCTACCTTACAAGCTCACTCTCCATCCCTGCTTTGGACAATTAATAACATGACTCTTGTACTTTGCCATTTTCCTTCATGGTTGATATTAACGATGAAAGGGGATATTATCTGTCTTTCTCCTATTGTGTACCACTGTTAAATACTGTGGCAAAAAAACAGGGAAAATAAGTACTTAGAACTACCAATTATTATAGATAAATATTAAAGAAAAGGGTAAACACAACACTGGACTGAACCCCCTAATGTCAAACTAATATGAATGTACAACAATATGGAAGATACATGACTAGAGGTTATGCAATATGGGTGTATATCCACTGCACGCTTCTTAGGTGTGGAATTGACATGACCAACGAGCTATTGAAATGTAAAACTATGAAAAATGTACGTTACACTGTGCGATTTTACAGCACACAACAAGAGTGTGCAATATATAAAGCTAGTCCTTGGACATTCTGAAGTTTGTTTGAGTCCGGTAGGTCACATGACCAAGGAGCTATTTAAGTTTTAATTCTGAAAAATTAATATAAAATCAAGTGAGATGAAAATGGACAAGCTGAAGGGTGTGCAATGTGTAGGCCCACTGAGTGTACATTCTGAACCTTGTTTGAAGTCAGGTGGCCACATGACCAAGGAACAATTGAAATTAGAAGGTTTGAAAAATTTACAAATGTGTGACATGAAATTTGACAAACTAAAGGGTGTGCAATGTGTAGGCCCACTGAGTGGACATTCTGAACCTTGTTTGAAGTCAGGTGGTTACATGACCAAGGAGCTTTTGAAATGTAATTGACATGAAATTTAAAATTCATGTAAAAACGTGTGAGATGAAAATGAACAAACCAAAGGGTGTGCAATATAGAAGGGTAGTCAGTGGACATTCTGAACCTTGTTTGAGTCAAGTAGGTCACATGACCAAGGAGCTATTGCTATTCGAATGTAAAAAAAAGTTTGTACTTTGTTTACGCTCCCTAACTAATTCAACTAGGAATACAAAATGCTGCTCACATTTCCACATGTTTATTAGCTTTGGAAAGCGAATTAATGTCCAAATCGTGAAAATAAAACCTGTGCAACGTTGTGCACAATTATTCCAACAGCATGATACTCATTTGGAGTCTGTGGCTCAAGTGGTTTGAAAGCTATTGAGCGCAAACATCAGTCGAATATCCAACTTGAAACTGTCTTTACCTCGGTTCTCCAACAGCACCCAGGCGAGGCCTCTGGGAATGGACAAGCAAAATATTTACTGTACCTGCCTTTGACAAAGTGGGCACTGTTTATCACAGGGTGGCATCACTGCTCACCTAAAAATCCGATATGCAAGTGGTTGAGAGAAATTGTGATTGTTTTCTGACATAATTATGTGAGGTTTTAGTGAGTCAACAGCCTTAAAGGTTCGGATAGCTTTTTTCCCTTAATAAGTAAAAGTATCGCTTAAAAACTGCATTTTGTGTTTAATTGGGTTATCTTTGTGTAATATTAACATTTGTTTGATGATCTGAAACATTTAAGTGTGACAAATATGCAAAAAAATAAGAAATCGGGAAGGGGGCAAATACTTTTCACAGCACTGTATATCAATGATGTCACTGCGGGTGATTTCTTGATCCACCTCTACGCAGACTACACCATTCTGTTTACATCTGGCCCTTCTTTGGACACTGTGTCAATAAACCTCCAAACTAGCTTCAATGCCATACAACACTCCTTCCGTGGCCTCCAACAGCTCTTAAATGCTAGTAAAACTAAATGCATGCTCTTCAACCGATCGCTGCCCGCACCCGCCTGCCCGACAAGCATCACTACTGTGGACGGTTCTGACTTAGAATATGTGGACAACTACAAATACCTAGGTGTCTGGCTAGACTGTAAACTCTCCTTCCAGACTCATATTAAGCATCTCCAATCCAAAATTAAATCTAGAATCGGCATCCTATTTCGCAACAAAGCCTCCTTCACTCATGCTGCCAAACATACCCTCGTAAAACTGACTATCCTACCGATCCTTGACTTCGGCGATGTCATTTAAAAAATAGCCTCCAACACTCTACTCAGCAAACTGGATGCAGTCTATCACAGTGCCATCCGTTTTGTCACCAAAGCCCCATATACCACCCACCACTGCGACCTGTATGCTCTCATCGGCTGGCCCTCGCTACATATTCGTCGCCAGACCCACTGGCTCCAGGTTATCTATGTCTTTTCTAGGTAAAACTCCTTATCTCAGCTCACTGGTTACCATAGAAACACCCACCCGTAGCACGCACTCCAGCAGGTATATCTCACTGTTCATCCCCAAAGCCAAAGCTTAATGTGGCCGCCTTTCCTTACAGTTCTCTGCTGCTAGTGACTGCAACGAATTGCAAAAATCGCTGAAGTTGGAGACTTATATCTATCTCCCTCACTAACTTTAAGCATCAGTTATCTGAGCAGCTTACCGATCGCTGCAGCTATACACAGCCCATCTGTAAATAGCCCATCCAACTACCTACCTCATCCCCATATTGTTTTAATTGACTTTTTTTGCTCTTTTGCACATCGTCATCTGCACATATATCACTCCAGTGTTAATTTGCTCAATTGTAATTACTTCGTTACTATGGCCTATTTATTGCCTTACCTCCTTATTCCATTTGCAAACACTGTATTTAGATTTTTCTACGGTGTTATTGACTGTACTTTTGTTTATCCCATGTGTAATTCTGTGTTGTTGTTTTTTTGTCGCACTGCTTTGCTTTATCTTGGCCAGGTCGCAGTTGTAAATGAGAACTTGTTCTCAACTGGCCTACCTGGTTAAATAAAGGTGAAATTAAATAAATAAAAGTGTAGTTTTTGGAGGTGCATCTTGGTCAGTTTAGCTCAGAACATGCAGCCCTAGTCAATCCGCCACCTAATCCTGTATAATGAGCGGGCCGGCCGTGAACTTCTGTCATTCCAAATAATATCATCTGATCAAGGTCTGGGCCACGCGCTAATTAGAAACTCCCCCGTTTCCCCTGAAGTCAAAACAGGAAGCTCAATTTCACACCGGAAGTGTATTGGTTGGGGTTAACCATGATTTAATTTTTTTAAATTTACAATACAGACAAAAAGTCCGTGTTTTTCATAGAAAAACGGTAATTTTCCGCTTTATAATTATGCAAAACAACCAAACTCCAAGCGGAGACTCATAAAGCAACGAAAGTCTGTTTACAATTTAACGCCTGCTGGCCGTTCTTCATTGAGTTAGCAATTCTAGTTACCAACTAGCATAGCCAGATTAAACGCAACGTTAGCTAGCTGATGGTGAATTAATGCAATTAACTATAGCTATGATTATGTATTTCTATTAGCAACAAAGTAAATGTTTGAAGAAAACAACATGTTCAGTTCCTAGCTGGTAATTGTCACTTTTTTATTGCTGCATGTAACTAGCATGTAGCAACATATTCTCTCCATTCTGCTGCATTCAGCTGGCCCCTCCACTGCCTGTCACCATGCCTGCTCTGCTGGACAGACCGAAGCTGTCCAACGCTATGGCCAGAGCCCTCCACAAACACATAATGAGAGAAAGGGAGCGTAAAAGACAAGGTGAGATATCACAAGGCTTTGCTTGACTAATGCATTCCTCACCAACCGTAACTGGAAGCCTGATTTGCTTCCACAATTATCTTGTTGGAATTGGTGCACATTTCTCATTGTTCTCAAGGTGATTTATTTTCTTCCTAATCTCAGAGGAGGAAGAGGTGGACAAGATGATGGAGCAGAAGATGAAAGAGGAAGAAGAGAGAAAGAGAACAAAAGAGATAGAGGAGAGGATGTCCTTGGAGGAGACCAAAGAACAGGTCAGAGAAAGTCATAACAACATACAAACAGATGGAGATCAATCAGAGAAATAACTTGTTCACCTTAACCCTCTCTTCCCCTCCCTCTTCCTCCTCACAGGTGATGAAGATGGGGGAGAAACTGCAGGGACTTCAGGAGGAGAAGCATCAGCTCTTCCTCCAGCTGAAGAAGGTCTTGCACGAGGAGGAGAAGAGACGCAGGAAGGAGCAGAGGTGAGAGGAATTGAGCCTCTATGACTCCTCAGGTGCATCTCAATAATCTTAAGTGGCTTTCTTTCCTTGTCTTCTTTCCTTAATATTTTCCGACATGGAAACAGCTTAGGTGAAAACAGTTTGGATGCCTGGATGTGTCTAGAAATGTGCTTTCACCGGTCAAGCTTCCTTCACATAGTGTCCTTTTTTGTTTTTGTTTTAAAGGCTCTTAAAATCCCATGTATTACTATTGTTATTATTATAACGTTAATGTAGGTGTAGAAAAGGTCAAGGTCAAGGATCCACTTTAGATGATTGAAATGCAATACTCCCAGTTTGGATTAGGAATGTGATTGTAGTAAGGCCGTAGATATCAGGATTTGCTGATTGTTTGAGTTCTCCTGTCAGATATCTCACCTGTTTTTACCTCTCCTGCAGTGACATCACAACACTGACGTCAGCCAGCTACCAGCCCAGTCTAACCATGCACACAGGACAGCATCTCCTTAACATTGAATGTAAGGTTTAGCCTACATCTGTTCATAAATTCAATCCCCTATCAATTACATAATAATCATAATAATATGGTCTACCAGACCTTTTGATTTTCAATATATGTGGCACATTGTTTCTCTCCACAAATGTCTTCAGTGACTTCACTGACACCTGTCACTTCATTATACTCCTCCCTCGTCCCTTTTTTTGTTCTCTCTTCCCTCTGTCAGGCAGTCCAGTCAATCACAACAGGGCCGGGGGACTGCTGTCGGAGCGCAGTAAGCAGTTGTTTCCAACACCGGTCAACCCGGTGAGTGGCAACTGGCAAGCCCTCCGCATGTGTAATATCCTTTCTAACCATTTGAGAGCTTTCTATGAAGCACACTTTTCACTTGTGTCTGAGGAGCAATGTGGTCAATAAATGGAGTTCCAGACATCACTATTCGGCCCAAGCTGGAATCAAATCCTTAACTCTGTAGTTCCAAACACCACGCCCCTACCCACTGAGCCATAGAAAATGTCAATGATGCCAACAGACGCATAACCCGTGCTCTGTGTGATTTGCTTAGAGTGACCGTTTCACTCTCCTCGCTCCACAGGGCCGTCACTACCAGAACCAGGCTGGGTTCAGTGCGGGCCCGGCTGAGCACGGACAGTTTGGGGGTAGTCAGTCGGTCCACGAGAGCTACGGCGTGGCCCAGACACAACACCCCTCCACCTACGCCCCCGGCCCCTCTGTACCTGTTAGCTTTGCCAGCAGCTCCCAGATCAGAGGTAGGATGTGTGTAGCTGGGATTTTAATTTGAAATTCAGTTAAGTTGAATTTTGTTTTCAGACCTGATTTGCTAGTTTTTAATTTAGTTTTAGTTGTATAAAATATTTTGTCTTTGTTTTAGTGTAAGGGAGAAAACATTTGTGGGAGGCTAGGAGCCATTTGCGTTGAATAGTTTGTGGAGATATTGCCAGTGGGGGGTTGTAATACTTCAGGTGATGGGTCAGGTCATAGGTTAGGTTTGAAATATAAAGGAAATCTCAATGTGACTTGGTTTTAAAAGGAATAGCACTGAAGCTGGTGCAAAAACATATGGTGGAAGGAAACTGAACATAGTTCATGATGGTTTTTATTTTATTTAGTTTTGGAGTGAAATATAATAATTTCAGTATAGCTTTAGTTTTTCAAATGGGTTTGTTAATTTATCTTATTTCAGTTTACAAAATAGATTATAGCATCCTAACAGGTTTACTGTTGCCTTAAACTATTCATGTCCATAACGAACATTTTTCAATAGGGGAGAGTGGGATAGGTTCTGCCACGTTTTACATTCTGCATCACTCAGTTAAGGGAAATAAAGTACTCTTTCTAACAAAGATATCTATACTGAACAAAAATATAAACGCAACATTTAAAATTCTCAGATTTTTCTGAGTTACAGTTCATATGAAGAAATCAGTCAAAATGAAATAAATTCATTTTGGATTTATGGATTTCACATGACCGGGATAATTAGATATGCATACAGTGCCTTGCGAAAGTATTCGGCCCCCTTGAACTTTGCGACCTTTTGCCACATTTCAGGCTTCAAACATAAAGTTATAAAACTGTATTTTTTTGTGAAGAATCAACAACAAGTGGGACACAATCATGAAGTGGAACGACATTTATTGGATATTTCAAACTTTTTTAACAAATCAAAAACTGAAAAACTGATACTCCTTCCATTTCAATATTATCGCTTGCACAGTGCTCCTTGGGATGTTTAAAGCTTGGGAAATCTTTTTGTATCCAAATCCGGCTTTAAACTTCTTCACAACAGTATCTCGGACCTGCCTGGTGTGTTCCTTGTTCTTCATGATGCTCTCTGCGCTTTTAACGGACCTCTGAGACTATCACAGTGCAGGAGAATTTATACGGAGACTTGATTACACACAGGTGGATTGTATTTATCATCATTAGTCATTTAGGTCAACATTGGATCATTCAGAGATCCTCACTGAACTTCTGGAGAGAGTTTGCTGCACTGAAAGTAAAGGGGCTGAATAATTTTGCACGCCCAATTTTTCAGTTTTTGATTTGTTAAAAAAGTTAGAAATATCCAATAAATGTCGTTCCACTTCATGATTGTGTCCCACTTGTTGTTGATTCTTCACAAAAAAATACAGTTTTATATATTTATGTTTGAAGCCTGAAATGTGGCAAAAGGTCGCAAAGTTCAAAGGGGCCGAATACTTTCGCAAGGCACTGTATGTTGGTCACAGATACCTTAAAAACAAATATGGCCTCACAATGGGCCTCAGGAACTTGTCACTGTAATTTTGTGCATTCAAATTGCCATTGATAAAATGCAATTGTGTTTGTTGTTCGAAGCTTATGCCTGCCCATACCACCTCCACTATGTGGCACTATGTTCACAACGTTGACATCGGCATACCGATCGCCCACACATCGCCATACACATGGTCTGCGGTTGTGAGGCCGGTTGGATATAGTGCCAAATTCTCTAAAACGACGTTGGAGGAAGCTTATGGTAGAGAAATGAACATTGAATTCTCTGGCAACAGCTCTGGTGGACATTCCTACAGTCAGCATACCAATTGCCCACTCCCTCAAATCTTGAGACATGTGGTATAATGTTGTGACAACTGCACATTTTAGAGTGGTCTTATATTGTCCCCAGCACAAGGTGCACCTGTGTAATGATCATGCTGTTTAATCACTTTCCAAATATGCAACACCTGTCAGGTAGATGTCTTGGATCTTTTATTTCAGCTCATGAAACATGGGACCGACACTTTACATGTTGCTTTATATTTTTGTTCTGTTTACATATATTTCAGAATGTTGTGAATCCTTGGAAGTAATCAGAATTCATGTAAACATTACAGTTTTGAAAACATAACTGTCCAAAAAAAGTGGTCTCTTGGCACAACTTACCCTGGGTATGGGGTAAACTGAGCCGTGGGACAGGGACAAGTTAAGCCACCTACAAATGTCTGTACTTAATGAAATATTACAACTACCTTTTTAAAACCATGTCTATGTTTTATATACAGTGTATTACAGTGCATTCAGAAAGTATTCATACCCCTTGACTTATTCCAAATGTTGTTGTGTTACATCCTGAATTCATTTTGGTAATTGTATTGAAAATGTAATACAGAAATGTACTATTTCCATAAGTATTCACAACCCTTAGTCAATACTTTGTAGAAGCACGTTTGGCAGTGATTACAGCTGCGAGTCATTCTGGGTAAGTCTCTAAAAGCTTTCCCCACCTGGATTGTGCAACATTTGTCCATTATTCTTTTCAAAATTCTGTCAAATTGGTTGTTGATCATTGCTAGACAACCATTTTCAAGTCTTGTCATAGATTTTCAAGAAGATTTCATTCAAAACTCTAGCTCGGCCACTCAGGAACATTCGCTCTCTTCTTGGTAAGCAATTCCAGTGTAGATTGTTCCTTGTTATTGTTATTGTCCAGGTTATTGTCCTGCTGAAAGGTGAATTAATCTCCCCGTGTCTGGTGGAAAGCAGACTGAACCAGGTTTCCCTCTAAGATTTTGCCTGTGCTTAGCTCCATTCTGTTTCTTTTTTTATCCTGAAAAACTCCCCAGTCCTTAATGATAACAAGCATAACCATAACATGATGCAGCCACCACTATTCTTGAAATTATGGAGAGTGGTACTTAGTAATGGACAAATCCAACATAACACTTTCAGGACAAAAAGTGTATTACTTTGCCACATTTGTTTTGCAGTATTACTTCAGTGCCTTGTTGCAAACAGGATGCATGTTTTGGAATATTTGAATTCTGTGCAGGATTCCTTCTTTTCACGCTGTCAATTAGGTTAGTATTCTGGAGTAACTACAATGTTGTTGATCCGTCCTCAGTTTCCTATCACAGCCATTAAACTCTGTTTTAGTCACCATTGGCCTCATGATGAAATCCCTAAGGGTTTTCCTTCCTCTCCGGCAACTGCGTTAGGAAGCATGCATCTATCTTTGTAGTGACTGGGTGTATTGATACACCATCCAAAGTGTAATTAAGAACTTTACAATTTTCAAAGGGATATTCAATGTCTACTTTTAAATAGATTTTTACCCAGCTAGCAATAGGTGCCCTTCTTTACGAGGCATTGGAAAACGTCCCTGGTCTTTGTGGTTGAATGACTAGTGTTTGAAATTCATCGATCGACTGAGGGACCTTAGAGATAATTGTATGTGTGGGGTAAAGAGATGAGGTGGTCATTAAAAAAAATCATGTTTAACACTATTATTGCACACAGTGAGTCCATGCAGATTACTATGTGTCTTGTTAAGCACAATTTTACTCCTGAACTTATTTAGTCGTTCCCTAACAGAGGTGGATGCCTATTATTTCTCCTTTTCATTTTTAATTAATTTGTTAAAACAAATTCTAAAAACGTAACTCCTGTGACAAAACCAATCTGAATGTAATCTATAACACAGCAAAATGTGGAAAAAGTCAAGGGTTGTGAATACTTGCTGAAGGACCTATAAATGCTTTTAAACAATTTAATTCTTAAATGTATAAAAAAAAAGACAGATGCTGCTCATTGAGAATTTGAACAAATAATTCTAAGCACAACTTTGATTGACAGTGGAGGTATGATAGATGACGTCAATGTGGCCTGTCTAGACACTTGTACTAACTATGTTGAAACAATTTCTTGAGTTTCCACCAAACAGAATTTGTTCTGTGGCACGTGTTGATATTGTACTAAAGATAGTACTAGGATGTGAATGGGTTAATACCTTAATACCCAATCTGATTGTTTCTGTCTCCTGCCTAGGTGTGTCTGCATTCCAGGCAATGCAGTACCTCCCTCATCAGCAGCCAGGCTATGCTGTTCATAGTCACTTCACATCCCAGCCTGGATTCATCCCTGGTGCTGGAATACCCCTTCAGAAGCAGTTGGAACATGCCAACCAACAGTCTGGCTTCACTGACGCGGTAAGACCACTGGTCAGACAGATAGGGGGGAAGATGCACTTTCAAGATGTGCCTATTATATAAGATTGAGTTCTCTATTCAACCAATACACTTAGTTGTGAATCTGTTTTAATGTTTAAGTGCTTAGTGCACAAATGTCAATTCAAATCGGAGTCCTCACTCTTACCTCTTGTCCTTTCCTTGTCTTTCCCTAAACTCCTCTTGTGTTTTTCCAGGGTGCTCTGAGACCCATGCACCCCCAAGCCCTCCATACGTCCGCTGCTAGCCTGCTCCCTACTCCCTCCATGGCTGTCCAGATCCCCACTCCCAAGGTACACCTCATTACCCCCTCCCTACCCCACATCTTACTGTTACAGCCCACTGTTGATCCATCACCCCCATCAGAAATATGAGTGCCTCAGAAAGAGGTTATTTTGGGAAAAGTTGGTTATTGCTTTACTCGTGCTCTTTATTAAAGCATAGATTGAAAAGTGATTTGTATTTTTGTTTTCTTGCACAATTTGTCCAAGCTCTCATAGCCAAAGCCAGAGGAAAACCAGTGTGAATCTTGAGTATGAAATAATCTTAACAGTGAACGCAAACATCTTTAATGTGTCAACTATAATATTCAATTTAAATTATTACTTGGTCATTTAAAATATGCATGGTTTAGCTTAAAGGTCTTAGCTGTTGCTTGATAACATTTCATTGGCGTTGTTCCGTCCACCAGGCCCCTTTCCAGAGCTCTCCCCAAGCGGCTCCCCGCAACGCTTTCCTCCCCCACACCCAGAGTGGACAGAGATTCTATCAACACAGCAAGTAACCATGGTTACCTGCCCAAACTACCTTTACCAGGAGTTCTTATCGTTGAGATTTCGTAGGCTTCTAGAAGACTGGAATTATGGGACAGTAAAACTTGGATTTTAATGGTTGATTGTAAAGCCCAAACCTACAGGCTTGACTTTTTGTAGTAATATTTCTTGTATAGTTTATTTTGTTAGTGCTGTATTACTTTAGTTTTAGAGGCCTAGGTGTTCTAGGAAACCATTTTCTCCACTGTGAAACTGTATAGTGTTATACTTTGTCAATTTGATTGTGTCTTTGGATGTATTACCTTAAACTATTATGTCCGTGAAATAAATAAATAAAGCACACACCATTTCTAACAATTTGTGTCTTCTTTAATTTGTTTTGGGGCGGGGAGACATTCTGCACATTTTGGACTTTTGTGAATGCAAAAACCAAATGCCATAACTTTTTCTCATTCAGGAGTTTGTACAAAGTAATAATGGGTCAAAAACTTGATGCTTCTCTCTATAGGTGACCCAGTGTGTCTACTAGCTAGCTACCTGCCCTGTTGGCAGCCCCTGTCGATAAGGTCTTTGCCCAGCCTTTGAGGGTAATGGAAGATAAGGGGCCGATTGCGCAAAGAAAGGACTTAGTCTTGTGCACGGACTTGATCAGATATCTGAAAGACTGAAATTGACACTGGAATTGGGTTGCTAGTTTCATTTCTCCCAAATGCTACTGTGTGACACTTGTTCAACTCCTACTCAAAGAACTGGCCCCAGATTCACAAAACACTTACATAAGAATATTCTTAAGAAAAAAATTCCTCAATATCTTAAGATTTTAGGATTTTCCTACAAACTTCTCATATCTTGTTAGTCTTCTTAAATCGGTTGCCTAGCAACAACATTTATCTAGCAAAGGCAATCCTATTTTCTACTGAGATTACTGTTCTAGTATGTTCTTGGGTTTAAAATAATAAATACTGAAACTTTCAGATGAGGTTTGTGAGTGAATTAAACATGTTCCATTGCTTTCATGAGCTTTTTCTCTCACTGCCCTGAGTTCAAGACAAAGGGTTTAGCTATCTTGGAATTAGGAACAAATCCCCAAACTTTATATTCAAGAATCTAATTTCTTCTTAACTTCTTATTTAAAAGGAGAAACATAAGAAATAGTGCAAGTACATTTCCAATAACCTTTTTTGAGGAATAGCAACTGTGTTTACCTTTCATCATAAGTCTATAGTTAAGGAAAAAATGGCTGGTAAGACATTTCTTCTTAAGAAGGTTTTGTGAATCTGGGCCCTGGTCCTAGCATGTAAATCATGACACGTTTTTTTAACAGACAGGTTTAGGTGCTATACATTACACAAAATATTGAACAAGACAGAAGGGGCTCATTCAGAAGGGCGGATCACTCAGAACGTCAGATAGAAATGGAACGTATAGACCTGACACAATCTCCATGTTCAAGAACTGGCACCAATTTCAATGCTGTATGCTATATTTCTATTGTAACATTCCAAGCACAGTGCTCCCGCTGAATGAGCTCCTAAACAGAACAGCATCCATCACTCATGCATAGAGTTGAAGAAGCCCTTGATGAATCGGAAAAATGTACAAAACAGACATTTGTGAGATTCTCACCCCTCCTCCCTTGACTAGGTACAGTAGTTACTTACGCCCTGCCCTCATAGGCGGCAATTTGTTTGTGAGAAAACACTTATTTCTCTATTCTACCTTCTCTCTCCGTTTCATCTGTACAGGTGTGTGTGTGTGTGTGTGTGTGTGTGTGTGTGTGTGTGTGTGTGTGTGTGTGTGTGTGTGTGTGTGTGTGTGTGTGTGTGGAGAGAATGTTTTGCCATTTCCAATTATTTATTGAATTGCGTTCCTAATTTAACCCAGAGAAGGGCGAGAAAGTACAGTGAGAGGGAGAGAGATTACAAAAACAAAAGTGGGAGAATAGCATTGACGTGGCCTTACTCCCTCCCTTTTCCAGGTCCAGTGCATCTTGTTAACTCCTGAAAGAGAGTGGGGAGGACAAGGAAAGTACAGGGGTAGGATAGGTAGAAAAGGGGGGAAAAGGGAAGATGAAGTGATTGAGGAAGAGACACGTAGGGATAGGAAGGAGACACGGGAAGAAAGAAAACAAAGTGGATAGGATAATTTAGTGTGCATCAATACGAAACAGTTCACAAGTGCATTGAGGTACATACAGTATGGACTCTGAACATTCAAAAAATACAAAGATCCTTTCACATACCATCAAAATACAGTAACCCACCACACATTTAACAACCTTGACCTCACATAGTACACATTTCATATACAGTGAGCTCCAAAGGTATTGGGACAGTGACACATTTGTTGTTTCGGCTCTGTACTCCAGCACTTTGGATTTGAGATGATACAATTACTATGAGGTTGAAGTGTAGACAGCTTTGATTTGAGGGTTTTTTCATCCATATTGGGTGAACCGTTTATAAATTACAGCACTTTTTGTACATAGTCCCCCCCATTTTAGTATTGGGACAAATTCATACGTGCAATGATTAGTTAGATCAAGTTGTGACTACAAACCTGTTTGGTGCATTTGTTGTATGTTTTGGTTGTATTTCAGATTATTTTGTGCACAATAGAAATGAGTGGTAAACAATGTATTGTGTCATTTTTTGAATCATTTTTATTGTAACTAAGAATAGAATATGATTCTAAACACTTCTACCTTAATGTGGATGCTACCATGATTACGGATAATCCTGAATGAATCGTGAATAACGATGAGTGAGAAAGTTAGAGACATAAAAATTGCTAACCTCCCCTGTTATTGCAATGGTGTGAGGTTAGAAGGTATTGGTGGTATGATATTTGTGCAACTAGCTTTCTCCATCATTAATCATTATGCATCCAACACGTTTGTAGAGTCACAAGCTTTGTGTATTCATTGGGCGCTAAGAATATGGAGCCAAATCCTCAACTTTTGACTACTTTAATACACATAAGTGAATTTGTCCCAATACTTTTGGTCCCCTAAAATGGAGGGGGGAATATGTACAAAACGCTTTGTCATTTCTAAACGGTCCACCCCGATATCAAAGAAAATACCCTCAAAATTAAAGCGGACAGTCTGCACTTTAACCTCATAGTCATTATCATTTCAGAACCAAAACAACCAAAAATGTGTCGCTGTCCCAATACATTTGGAGCTCACTGTCCCAATACTTTTGGAGCTCACTGTAAATACACCATTACATTCACACAAATTCACCAAGCATTGGAATCTATATAAAACAACTCTTTATATATACACATGTGCTCATACATAAATACTGTAAATAAATAACAACATATGTAAGCAAGTAATACGTGCATAAGGGGTAGGCAAGTCCATTGCTGTAACAGTACTGTACCTTTCACAGATTTCATATAATATACAGTGCATTCGGAAAGTATTCAGACCCCTTGACTTTTTCCACATTTTGTTACGTTACAGCCTTATTCTAAGATTGATTAAATAGTCCCCCCCTCATCAATCTACTCACAATACCCCATAATGACAAAGCAAAAACTTTTTTTTTTTGTTGACATTTTAGCAAATTTATAAAAAAAAATAAAAACTGAAATATTACAGAAACAAGATTCTCTGGTCTGATGAAACCAAGATTGAACTCTTTGGACTGAATTCCAAGCGTCACGTCGGGAGGAAACCTGGCACCATCCCTACTGTGAAGCATGGTGGTGGCAGCATCATGCTGTGGGGATGTTTTTCAGCGGCAGGGACTGGGAGACTAGTCAGGATCGAGGGAAAGATGAACGGGCCAAAGTACAGAGAGATCCTTGATGAAAACCTGCTCCAGAGCGCTCAGAAGGTTCATCTACCAACAGGACAACGACCCTAAGCACATAGCCAAGGCAACGCAGGAGTGCCTATTGGACAAGTCTCTGAATGTCCTTGAGTGGCCCAGCCAGAGCCCGGACTTGAACCCGATCGATCTCTGGAGAGACCTGAAAATAGCTGTGCAGCAACGCTCCCCATCCAACGTGACAGAGCTTGAGAGGATCTGCAGAGAAGAATGGGAGAAAGAAACGAAAGAAACTCCCCAAATACAGGTGTGCCAAGTTTGTAGCGTCATACCTAAGAAGACTCGAGGCTGTAATCGTTGCCAAAGGTGCTTCAACAAAGTACTGAGTAAATAGTTATGTAAATGTGATATTTCAGTTTTCTTTTGTATTTTATTTGCAAACATTTCTAAAAACCTGTTTTTGCTTTGTCATTATGGGGTTTTGTGTAAATTGATGAGGAAAAAAACGATTTAATCCATTTCAGAATAAGGCTGTAACGTAAGAAAATGTGGAAAAAGTCAAGGGGTCTGAATACTTTCCGAATGCAATGTACATGGAAAAACAAGACATCCCCAGTATATTGTATAGTACTCTTAAACAATTCCCTTGTTTCAACATGTTTTTCAAAACAGACATATACTGAAGTGTGACTGAAGACTACAACCAGGTAAACCAACAGTAACATTTCAAACACAGGAGGCTGCTGAGGGGAGGACGGTTCATAATAATGGCACATTGTCCATGTGTTTGATGCCATTCCATTTGCGCCGTTACAGACATTATTATGCATTTGATACCATTCCACCTATTCCACTCCAGCCTTTCCCACGAGCCCGTCCTCCACCAATTAAGATGCCACCAACCTCCTGTGATATAAAAACAAATAAATAAGTTGCCTGGGGGACCAGCCAAAGTGTTTCAGTGCGTCCTTAGGCAAAGTAGAACATGTACCTAAGCTTGGCTGATAAAAAAAGACATACAAATAAATAAGATACATTCAGAAAGACCTTGATCAACATTAACCATAACTCCTGTTGTGCCAACGTCTCTGTAGTTCAAGGTCTTGAATAGAGATGTTCTCCAAAAAGCAGTCTTGGAGTTGCCTTCCCCTTGGTCCATAGACATACAGTGTTATGTACGTGTAACCTGGCAATGCACGTGCATGTTAAAAAGTGTCCTGTGGCATCACACACACACACACACACACACACACACACACACACACACACACACACACACACACACGTACGTGTGTCCAGGCACTTTTGTCACAGGCAGTGTGTGTATGAGGTGACATGTAGTTCAGTTGGGATACTGAAAGCCTTTGCATTTACCTGCAGTGTCTTATTTAGCCATGGCCTTGATGGCAACTGCAGCCTCCTCATTCATCGCAGACAGAACAGTGATCTGGGAAACAAACAAAAATACATTAATTTTAATTAGCAGAACAGTGTAGTAGAAGTAAACTAGGTGTGTCTATCTTAGGCTGTGACATCATCCCTTTCCCTGAGACTTGAAGCAATTGTTACCCCCAAACCAGTGGAGGCTGCTGAGGGGAGGACGGCTCCTAATCATGGCTGGAACAGAGCAAATTGAATGGAATGTTTTTGATACCATTCCACCTATTTCGCTCCAATCATTACCACGAGCCTGTCCTCCCCAATTAAGGTGCCACCAACCTCCTAAACCATAACACTTTGCAGAGTGCTGCTGAGAGCATGATATCGATTCCCAGTAGAGACTGGTATGTGCTACATACTGTACAGTCTTACTCCCAAATTCCATGTCTCCCTTGTCCTGCCAGTCTTCACTGATAAGTGAGGGTATTTGTGTACTCTGCTAATTTTAACTATTCGTGACAGGGACATTCAATTCCCGGAAGTAATGTAAGTATACAGGTTCAATATGACTATAGCAGCTATAATACGTACGGAATCAGTGGTGGAAAAAGTACTGAATTGTCATTCCTCAGTATAAGTAAAGATACCGTTGTGGAAAATGACTTATGTGAAAGTCACCCAGTAAAATACTACTTCAGTAAAAGTCTTAAAGTGTTTGGTTTTAAATATACTAAAGTATCAAAAGTTAAAGTAAAAAAATATATATATTTCAAAATCTTTATATTAAGCACACCAGATTTTCGTGTTTTTAAATTTACGGATAGCCAGGGACACACTCCAACACTCATTTACAAACAAAGCATTTGTATTTGGTGAATCCACCAGATCAGAGGCAGTAGAGATGACCAGGGATGTTATCTTCATTGGTGTGCGAATTGGACCATTTTCCTGTCCTGCTAAGCATTCAAAATGTAACGAGTACTTTTGGGTGTCAAGGAAAATGTATGGAGTAAAAAGTACTATATTTTCATAAGGAATGTAGTAAAGTAAAAGTTATCAAAAATATGAATAGTAAAGTACAGATAGCCCCCAAAAATACTTAAGTAGTACTTTAAAGTATTTTTACTCAAGTACTTAATCCCATTGTATGGAATTTCCACCAAACACACACTGGGTAAATGGATCAGAAGAGGAGTGGAAAACATTAATCAGATATGTCTACCTACACAACTGCTTATGTAGAGGAGGTACAAAGGACTGAATAAGGACAATAAAATCTCTGGACTTTAGCAAAAGTCCTACTCCCATGCAACACTGTGTCTTACAAAACCGCCATGCTTAATAGCAACGTAGGCAATTTCTTGTCGAAGGGAGAATCATAGAAGAAGTAGGATAAGGAACACCACTGACCAGAATCTCCTCTCCAGCGTCGTACTTGGTTTCAATTTCTTTGCCCATGTCTCCTTCTGGCATCTTCAGGTCCTCTCTCACTTCACCGCTGTCCTGGAGCAGAGACAAGTAACCATCCGTGATCCCAATCAACTGCAGGGGGAAGAGAGGAGGGAGGGAAAGGAGGATGACAGAAAAGACAGAGACGTGTGAAAAGTACTCTCTTTTCATTTCTGACCCTTTTGTAACTGCCCTGTCAATCAATCAATCAATTCGAGCTCCTGTGTGCCCTCCAATCAACCGACTGTCATGTCCACCCACAGTGCCAGAGTCTCCCGCCCGAAAGAGGGTAATAATGAACACAGGAGAAAAAACAGCTACCCACTTGAGGTTCCCTATCCGGCTCGAAGGACCATGAGAAAGTTTGGAACTTGTGCTGGTGTAGGTCAAAGGCATTCCATCCCAGAGTTTTACTAGACACACCACTGTGATTACATTCCCCTACAAACTCCATTATGTGTTCCTCCACCCTCATTGACTTTTCCTCATGGCTTAAACAGCACTGGATTAGTACGGGGAAAATGCTAATGTCTCCACATCCTATTAATAGGCTATAGCAGGGTTCTCCAACTGGCGGCCAGCGGGATGAATTTGGCCCGTGGGTGGTTTTATTTGGCCCCCCAAGTTTTCTGAGCAAAAACATAACATTTCACATTTTCATTGTTGGACATAAAAGACTGTAAAACATCAGTAAATCAGCTCCAAATTATTACATTTTTGGAAATCTGTTCCTAATATTCCCACGCATGCAATTTGCCGACTACAAACGATTTGTATTCATGTTCCGGCCCCCCGATCATCCGCTCAAGATAAAATCAGCCTGCGGCTGAATCTAGTTGATGATCCCTGGGCTATAGGGAGGTTCCACCATACTTCTGACACCTAGTCACTCCTCACAGATCTTCCAGTGTGAGTCAAGCAGGGGATTGAGTCAGGGAATTACAAATAGGGAATCAGAATGCACAAGGGACATCTATTACCAGTGACGTGGCCATTTTGTTTGAGAGTGAGTGTTACCTAATTGGCCATCTCACTCAAACCAGCAATACCTCTTTCTCACTACTTCTCCTTCTCTCCCTCCGTGCTTTCTGTCCCCCTCACTGCTTTGGCCGTTCCAATGTCCTCTCACCTGGTAGTCTAGTCTCTTGATGTTGGGTACGTCCATGTTGTGGGTGGAGGGACAGATATCCTCATACTTCTTTCCGTTGAAGATGTCAATACCAACCATGTGGACCTGCCCATAAAGGAAAGAAAACACAAACTGTTCAGGGAGTTGTAGACACTGCGTACAGACTCAGAAACAAGGGCAAGATAGTATGATGTCAGACACGCCTTCATGTCTGCACACCAGCAAGGGCTATACAAATGGTTACAGTCAAATCGGACACCACTGACCTTAGCGTGGCCGTGTTTGCCGGTCTTGGACGTGGACATCTCCACGATCTTGCAGGGTCGTCCCTTCAGCACCACGAAGCCGTTCTTGCGCAGGGCTGAGCACTGCTGGGGGAAGGTGGCGGATGCCCCGGCATCGCCTGTCTGGAAGTCGACGTCTGCGTCTGCCATACCTGCTGCAGAGGCAATGATGTCACAGGGGGAGGGGGAATGTGGGAAGAGGTTGAAAAAAAAATATGAAAAAAAAAGATTGCCTTTCATGGTTTAACACTCGCACTTGACTTTTCCCTCCCCCTACTAGCACTGACTTTGCTATTGGGGGAAAATGAACTTACTATGACTGACATATGTGGTTGTCCAACCCAGCTATCTTATTAAGATGAATGCACTAACTGTAAGTCGCTCTGGCTAAGAGCGTCTGCTAAATGACAAAATGTAAACATAAAATGTTAATGAGGACTAAGAACTGGTTAATGACACCGCTGGTAATGACATCACTGGTAATGACACCCCTCAGATACTGAGGAGTCCTGGGATTGGGGGAAGGTGGTCCAATTACTCCAAGTGGTCTACTTACCTCTAGCTCCATTCTAATACATATTAGTTGTGGCTTATTCTTGGGAAACTACCTATTTGCTGATACATCTACAATAGATGTTGAAAAGGTTTTGCTAAAGAATAAATAAAAAGAGAGTGTATTCCTGTATTCCTATTTCTAGCAATAAACACATTATTGAGCAATAGAAAAATGATGGCCTACTGCACTTGGTATGATGTTAACACTGTTTGCAGTGTAATGAAGTGTACAGTAGGCCTACACTGTCTCCTATTGTGAATTTTCAAGAATCATTTGAAATGTGTCCAAAAGACCACACTCCAGTGGAATACTTGCATATTTGACTTAATAACGTTAAGAAATGCAACATTATGAATTGAATACAAAAATGAATAAAGAGCTGGTTCACTGACATTAGGAGAAAGAAAAAGATAATATCGAGCTAAATAAAGTAACGAGATAGGGCACCTCTTAACTGGACCAGTCAGCCATTGCCTACTCACTATGAGCAATAGGATATAACACTTTTCTGAAAAATGTATAGGCCTTCTCTATGCTACTTTTGTGCAATTGACACAAACATTGGAACATTTTCAAATAATGGACTATGGAAACAAGTATATTATTTGCCGAGTGTGTGAGTGACTATATATCGCGGCGGAGGAATGCACGCGATTCAAGGAAAGGCCCCATGCCTGGCCAAAAGCAATGCACGCGTGCGTCAGCCTTGGTTATAATGTCAATAATATTATAACGGTCAACTTGCTGTTCTTGGTTGTAACGTCAAGAATATTATAACGGTCAACTTGTTGTTCTTGGTTATAACGTCAATAATATTATAACGGTAAACTTGCTGTTAGAATAATGGCAACGGTATTGGTGGAAAGTTATATCCATTTAACAGAAAGAGCTACAAAAGTATTGCATCATATAGCATATTCCAATACATTTACTGTGATTTAATTCGGTCTGCAGCCATAGCCTAGGCCTACTGGGAAACGACTGATTATACTGGTAGAGGCTTAACCACGGCGCTTGACACACACAAGGCCAATTTGAGACTATCGGTTGCACGTAAACACACATTCATAATAAGGATATGTTCATTGACATATTAGTAACAGACAAACTGTCGCTGTCACATTTTTATAACACGCGTGTCTTCTCCGCAGTGTAGGAGCCTAGCGCGGCCTAGTGCGCACAAAACGTGAACCGGCTGTCAGTGACGGCATCGTTGCATGCATGCGCACTGCTAGGGGGCTGAGGCCCACTAACTAATATGGGGGCTCCGCTCCAGCCGAGAGGCAAGTGTAACATTGTTGCATGAACCACACAAGGAGAAATCGTGGTCTTGATACACTGAAAAGGCTACGTCGCACATTGCTGATAGGAATGTAGGCTACTAGAGTAAAATGACTAAGCTAATGCGCATGATAAGGCTACGGCGATCATAGCGGTAGGTTTGAGTTTCGGTCCCAAGTTATTTTGGTCAATCTCTATGTGTAAAATCGTCCCACCGAAGATATGCATGACATTATACATTTGATTGGCTGATAGGTAACGGAAACTTTATCAGTGGGCATTGAGCAAGGGCAATTTAACAGCTTATTGCTTACAACAATGCAATGTTGTTTAACAGCTTATTGCTTACAACAATGCAATGTAGGCTATCATCTCATAATGCTCACAAGTGAGCAGCTATCTAGAATGAAAATAAGGTGACAGCTATGAGCAGACGAGCATAGGCAATGTTAGTTAGTCTCACGCAAAATCACACCCGTTATATTCACGTTATGATAAGTAGGCTTAACTTACCCGGTGAACTAACGTTTCCACAATTTGTTTACTCTGTTCGCTTTACAAAACTGTCAAACCTTCCCACTTTTTTATGTCTTCCTATTTCTCCCTTCGTCCGTAGCTACCGTTGTCTAGTTGGTGTCTACCGCCGCGATGCCTCTGTCTGTCGTACCTTATCTCCTAAATCAGCTCTCTTCTTCTCTCATTCCAGTAGCTTCCACTATCCTCCCTATTTTGTCCTGCGGCTCCGTCGAAATCGTTCTCGTTGGGGGAGGGGAGGGGGGGCGCATACGCTTGGGTCAGCCGCCAGCCTAAAAAGAGTGGGAACCTTAAACCCACAATGTCCGTAGCCTAGCACTCTCCGCCTTTCGCTCACTCCCTCACCCAGCCTTTCCAAATACCCATGAAATGAACCTAGGCAATATTGTGCTTAGTGCGCAGGCGTGGTCACCCTCAATTCTCAGATTCTAGAACAGGGAGGGCGCAATCACCGGAACATCGAATGGAACCTCTCATTCACTGAGCATGGGGCCTCTCTCATTCATTCTAAGGACCGTTATTTTGGGCATAGGTGATATGGGTGCTTTTACGCACCAAGTAAGCACTCTCGGATAATGACCGAAGCCTCGATAAAAATGGATCCCTTATCCTTCACCATATTTCACTTTCAAGGGAACATTAGGATTAATATTGTTTTTAACCTTTTTTTAAAAGTAGATTATGCTTTTAGGGGGTTCTGGTTGTAATGCTCAATACATGTTTCTGATGTAGGCCTAATAACAGCGTCTCATTATTGGCTAAAGTATTTGCTCTTTGTAATAGGCTACCCATGGTGGTATTGCCCCCATGGTGGTATTGACATGGCGGCAGGCAGTCAAAGTCAGTGCGCAGTGATTGGCAGTTCGCGGAGCCGCTGGGTTAAATTTAGCCCAATGAAACATGAATCCGATGACCTATGTGTGGAGGGCTCGAGGGCCAGATGGGAGCTAAGATAAAATGGAGGGATGGGGAGTGTTGAGAGACTGGTGGGCATGCGAGTCAGGGCATGGGTCGGAGCAAAGACCAGGACGGGGGTGCTTGTGCTGACTGATTTGGCGCAGGGCCAACCATGTGTCTAATTTATCACTGACGGCTGCACGAGCTGAAATATCCGCAACAGAGAGACAGGTGCACACAGGGGAGTGGGCCTGTAGTATGACCTGTAGCAACTGACGAGACAAGCAGGATATGGGGCTATTTAGCTTTATTGACTGACCAATTAAAGTACGCCTAAGTAGGAATTAGGCTAGCCGACTTTGTACATAATTGTTGCATTTAAAGAAATATAAGCCATTTTCTCATAGGAGAGGGTAACACCTAGTAGGCATAGTAACCCATTATGATAGACCAGCACACATGAATTACACTTTTGACAATGGCATGCTATTGACAATTTCAGAATACTTTATCAATCATATAGACTATGCCCTCTGGTCAAAACAGCCACGAGAGGCTACATGCATAACACCCAGTGGTTTAAAGTACTTAAGTAAAAAATACTTCAAAGTACTACTTATGTCGTTTTTTGTGGTATCTGTATTTGACTTTACTATTTATATTTTGACAACTTTTACTTCACTACATTCTGAAAGGAAAATAATGTACTTTTTACTCCTGACACCCAAAAGTACTTGTTACATTTTGAAAGGAAAATGGTCCAATTCACACACTTATTAAGAGAACATCCCTGGTCACCCCTACTGCCTCTGATCTGGCGGATTCACTAAACACATACTTTGTTAGGAAATTATTGTCAGTGTTGTAGTGTACCCCTGGCTATCCGTAAAAACAATTAAAAAACTAGAAAATTGTGTTGTCGGGTTTTCAAAATTAAAAGAATTTGAAATTATTAATACTTTTACTTTTGATACTTAAGTACATGTTAGCAATTCCATTTAATAGTGATACTTAAGTATATTTAAAACCAAATAGTTTGAGACTTTTATTCAAGTAGTATTTTACTGGGTGACTTTCACTTTTACTTGAGTCATTTTCTATTAAAGTATGTTTACTTTTACTCACGTATGACTTGTGAGTACTGTTTCCACTACTAATAACACCTCATTCAGGTTATCACCTTTCTAGTCTCTTTACAATCTGGGTGCTCCGCTCTGCGCGCTATCATTTATCCTGCTCTACCTGCTTTTATTTTAAACCTGTCTTTTTTTGCGGCCTACGCCCTTCCAAATGGCTTCCTTGCTGAGCTAATGAGGCTCCTGGATTGGCTGCTATGAAACCAATGAGGGCGCGGTTAACATTGTGGATCCCGGGAGGTTGTCGGGATAAAAAGTTTGCGGTGGCGGCCAGAGCAAAGTTTGGAGAGGGGGATATTGTTGTAAACGTGTATCCGTGAGAGTATGACCGACGCAGAAGCGCAGAGCGCCCCACCGTCGGCTCCGGTGGAAGAACAGCCACAGCCGGAGAGAAAAATTATAGGTAAGTGAAGTGGAATTACCAGTGACAAAAATATCTTCCTTGACAAAAGTTAGCATAATTTGTGAGCGTTATAAATTTGTGGATTTACCTATGCGTCATGGCCACGGACTAAAGCCAGAACATGGCTGTGCCTCAAATCATTGCTTAAAATTTGTCTAGGTCTACAGATTGGGTGGTTGGAAGTGCGTATGTTTCAGTGACTCATGTCTGTTTTGTAACTCTTGGAAGTTAATCTATGGGAGTAGCGCACATTGTACACCCAGGTCAAGTTGTGCTGATCCTAAGCAGTTTGTGGCGTTTCGTTTCAAGTTCCACGTGCCTCCATGTTTTACGCAAGGACTTGGCTGAATATCATTTTATTAAATGCTTACTCTATTTTAAGACTGACAATGTTGATACAAATATATTGTTCAACAAGCGCATATATTTTAATTGTGAGACTAAAAGTAGGACATTTGCTAAACTGACCCCTCGTGGGTTTGTGCGGTTGGTAATGTGCCGGGCTGTTTAGATGCACACGCGTTATCAAGATTAATTACTTAAACCGACATTTTGAGTTGTCGAGTATGAACGTGGTTGAATGTAGGCTAATGGTGTCACAATATGACCCTAATTTCACCTCATCAAATGTCACGTGTTCCAAGGGGGAGGGAGTTTGTTCACAGGTGAACGTCATCTTGATCAGCGATTGACGTCTGATTTCACCACCATTGACCATTTAGGTCAAAATGTTAACGTGACGATCAAGCATTGACAAGTGAACTGGGCTTTCATTAAATGTTCAGTGCCCATTGGTGTAAATTATTTGACAAGTTTCCGTTAAACGTTCCAATTGAGGTGTCAGTTGCCATTGATTTGTTACAACAAAGTTACTTGGTACGTTAATGTAGGCACTTATTCATCAACTCTCTACAATGTTAAAATGGTAACACCACAACTATGCACAGTAAGCACAACTTGTCCCACTTGACATAGTCAGTAGGTTTCTAGTCAAGTATTGTTAATGATTGGCACAATCACGGCATGTCCTGCAGCCTAGCTTGAACCGTTTTGGTTGATTAAAGTTGCGATGAGGGAGAAATGTAGTAGGTCGTATGGTAGACGTTCCCTTTCAAGACCTCACATGCAGCTTCACAATCATTGAGTCTTTCTTTTGACTTGACTTTGATGTTTGAGACGTGTTTAATCAAACTGTTGTTGCAGCCACCGCAGTCCAAGGCACCGTGAAATGGTTCAACGTGCGCAACGGATATGGCTTTATCAACAGGTACCCTGCTATGTGCTAGAATGTGGTTGTGTAATGTGGCTGTCAGATGTGAAATTGAAAAGTACACTAATTAGCATTTAATTTGACACAATGCATATGCTCTGTAGTACTGGTATGACATGTTAACATGGATATGGCTTGATCATTTTGGATCTGTCATAACTGATCATTGTCTTCCCCCCCCCCCCCCCCCCCCCAGAAACGACACCAAAGAGGATGTCTTTGTTCATCAGGTAAGCCCAGCAAGTCCGAGTCGAAAAGAGCACCTGCTGCTTCATACACACTAATGAATGCAACCCAGTGGTATCTTAGCAAAACGTTTTACAATGTGAAATGAAAACGAGGGTTTCTTGTTGGACAAGTTCAGGCAGTCCATCCCTGTTTTAGAATGTTTTATTCTGTTTGGTGCCTAGTGAATACAACCCTGTATCACATCATCCAATCCATATTTTTAGACTGCCATCAAGAAGAACAACCCCAGGAAGTTCCTTCGCAGTGTTGGGGATGGGGAGGTGGTAGAGTTTGACGTGGTCGAGGCCGCCAAGGTAGGCAAACCTGTAAGGACGATCTTTTTTTTTTTCACCTACCGTATTAACAAGTCTTAAGGATAGTTCTGCCCAAAATAAAACGTTCAGATCTTTTTGTGCTTTTTACACAGTCCTATGCCAATTTCAGTTTCAGGCCATTGTGTAGCTGCTGCCTTATCCGTTTGTTACTTTTCAAATGAATTGGAAATATTAGCTTTTTGGTGTAACCGATCCCTTTAATTTGAGTCACTCAAACTGTTTGAATTGCAAATCATTGTTTTAAATATGTCTCCTACAAGCTCTCTCTCTCCCCCTCTCAGGGCTCGGAGGCAGCCAACGTGACAGGGCCTGGTGGGGTTCCCGTTAAAGGCAGTCGGTACGCGCCCACCAAACGCCGTTTCCGCCGGCGTTTGTCCTCTCGCAGCCCCAGGCCCGGTGACGAGAAGGGCGACGGCACCTCAGGCCCCACTTCGGAGCACGGAGGAGAGCACGGAGGAGAGCACGACGGTGAGCGGCCCGGAGACAGGCCCCCACCGCGCCGGCGCAGGCCCCGCCGACCCAGACAGGAAGGGCAAGAGGTGATGAGTAGATGGATAAAAAGCTGCAACCCCACATGTTTAAAGTCCGTTCTCCATTTTGACTTATTTGAAGAGGAAAAAACAGACCAACGAAGTAAAATGGTGAATGGAATTTACTGCCACTTTTTCCAGGAAGTTGCTTCCGCCTGTCCAGTTCCTAAATGGATGTCCCCACCCTAAACCCTACCTACCTTAACTCTTTTAAATTTAAACTTCAATGGGGTGAAGTCAGTTGGGATGTCCCAAGGGTCCCTTTTAGACTTTTCCTTTCCTAAATGTTTGCAAATGGAGGCGTAGTTGAGGATTGGATCTCCCACCTGTGCATATCAGTTGTGTAATCTGTTTTCCCTCTTGAAGTGCTGTGTGGTCTGTTCTCTCCCCAGGGCGAGCCAGGGGAACAGGAGGTAGGCGCAGAAGGCGACCAGCAGAGGCCTCCACCGCGCAGGTTTAGGACCCAGTACCGCAGGTGAGACTGACATGGCATTTTTGTGTAGGCTTTTATATCTATTTGGGATGTTCTCATGTCGATAGATCTTGGCAGTTTGTGGATGACCTTTTAGCCCATAGGCTAGTATTCCAAGATTTGATGGAGTAGTTTTGGCCTATTTGGCTGTAAATTTGACTTTGTCCCATGCTATCTAACCTTCTCAGGCCATTCCGTCCTCGCCCACCTCCCGGGGAGGTTCAGGCGGGTGCTGCCACCTCAAAGGGCCAGGCAACAGAAGGGCAGGAGGTGGTGGAGGCCCAGGAGGGCCAGCAGACAAACAGGGAGCAGGCCAACGAAGACGGCCAAAAGCCCCGCCGACAGTTCAGCCGCCGCAGGCAGAGGAACTCCGAATCTAACTCTGTCTCTAAAGTGAGCGGCTCAGTGCTTCCTATGTAATGTTGCGATACAAAATAATACAATGACAATATTATGTTGAGAAGTTTCCCCTCTGTTCATATCTTAGGATGGGACAGAGAAGCCCGAAAAGCTAGCCTCGGAACCTAGCACTCCCCTTCAGACAGCCAAGCCAGCCGACCCCAAATCCTCCCCCAAATCCTCCCCTAAAGGCTCCCCCAAAATGTCCCCCAAAATGTCCCCCAAGTCCTCCCCCAAATCACCAGAGGTAAGAGGCACCCTGACGTCTATTCAAAACTCCCTCTTGCTTTTACTAACTGGTCTTAACTTGGCTATTTTACTGTAGGTATTCCTGCATGTAGTCATTATATTAATATTGACTTAGTTATGTTCCAACAAAGTAAAAAAAAAAGGGGGGGGTCCTTTTTTTCCAGCCACCTGCCACGACAGTTCCCGCAGCCACAGAATGACGCCCATGATGGGACGGTGTAACGTGACCCCAGACAAGAGGTGGGACCCCGCTCTAAACTGGCGCAGCCTTTAAGGGTTTGGGTGGAGGGTTGCGCTTCTTGCATTGCTACCGAAACTGCGACGCGGCTATCTCGTAGCTGTTGTCACTAGTATGTGATATTTAGGTACTTTTTCAACGTATGAGTTTTCAGAGGAAGTGCATGAGTCTTCTGAAGGATGGTCAGCACCGGCGGTCCGAATGGGTAACCGGGTGTTAAAAATGCTTTTCCTAATGACTTTATATTTTTGGGATGTTTGTGTTCAATGAAAGCCCACCTATATTGCAGTTGTAAATTGGTCGCCAATTGAAGTCTGAAACCCTGTGGAACCCACTGCCTGTTAGAAGTCTTAATTCTTGGCATTAATTGTGTTCTATTGGTTTAAGTGTTAATGTCTCTCTCCCCTTGTCCTCTGTCGGTCTTTGCCCCCCCTGCCTGTCTTTTTTTCACCTACCTGCCTTTCTCCCCTTATCTTCTCTGCCCATCTGTCTCTCTCCCCCTGTCGCTCTCTTTAGGTTCCTAGGGAGGGTTAGCGGGGGACCGAGCCCCTCTCACCACACCCACCACTGTGCACTACTCTCCAATCCCCCCATCCCATCTTACTGACCCCCCCCCCCCCCCCCCCCCTGACTTGTCTAGCTAGACACTGCAAATGGGAGGGAGGGAGTTGCGTGTATTCATAAATGTTAAAATACGCCTAGAAAGATCTAGAGGAAAGAAAGTATTTAAAAATCTGCTTGGATGCCCAGTTACTCCACAAACCCCGAGCTAGTTTACTTTAATTGACTGAGAATGGGCATGAGCAGTAGAGGTCCCAGCTGCTATTTTAAGTTTGATGATGTGGAAAGCGAAGCGTGTGTGAGGGTAGTTGTCCAGGAGTTGCAACGATAACCTTGCCACCCCCCTAGTTTCTAACATGCTGCAGCCCACACCCTATTTGGAAAATCAAGGCCGGGGGTTGGTTTAAAAAAAATATACATTTTTGTTCTACTTATTTTTGTATGTGCTTTTCTTTTGGAGGGGATTATGTGCAATGTCAGTATCTAAATGTCGATAAAATGTTTGCAAAAACCACAATGCAGTCATGTCTTTAATGTCCACAATACACAGTCCAGGAAATGTAAAATATGTCTGCCTTGACTCTCATTTTAGTGGGATAAAACCAGAGCAAGTAATTGCATTTCTTAAATTCCAACTCCAGTAGAATCTGAAAACAGAGCATCAGACACTTGATAAAAGCTGTAACATTAAATTGCAGTATATTTGTATTCAATATGACCCTTTTCTCGGGATGGTAGTAACTAGAGACTCACTGAAATGTTGGCATCAACATGCTCATGTTTGAAATGGGAACAATTGTCATACAAACCATACAGGATACTTTATCAATATTCACACTTCATATAAATTACAGATTCTCTTTGTTCAATACAAATCTTCAAAGACAACTGTACAATCACAACCAGTACAGAAGACAGCACATGTGTTGTAGTTCAGGGACAGATTGCTGATGCAGTAGCAGTCAAAACCAACCAAATCAACTATTGTGCACAACCCCATAGAAACCAAAGACAAACTCATATTGGAGTGGGTAAAGTTTGAGTATTTGAAGACCCTTGTACCATTTTGTTTTTTTCACTCAAACCAGCACGCTATATACATTTAAGTACTAAATACATGATTTGCTCTCGTTAAAAGTAACTTCTCTGTAGGCTGTGCAATGAGTCATGTTAAAGCTGTCCATCTTGTGAAATCAAGTTTAGGGACACTTCCAAAGGGGAAGTGGGTTGCTAGCAGTAGACTGGTTAGCCCACTGAGACAACTTTACAGTAACTCGGAAATAAATCACTCAATGCCACACACCATAGCTTTGCTCACTAAAAATGTACATGGGTTTCCACACTAGCTGTTATTGTAACCAGCTATCAATCTGAAAACTGCTGACATTTTTGTATATAAAGTGCAGGAATACCTCCAAGCCCCTCTCTCCATAGAACATCTGTGCGCAGTCTCAATCAAATCTCCATCCCCCATCAGCATATGTACACCCGGGCGGGGGTAATGCCTCAAAGTTCAGGAACCTTATTCTTGTTCCTGATCATCCCCTCTATTACCCATTATGGGTTGCCCTGGTAATAAAATCACTCACCCGCCACCCTTTCTGGGGTATGTTAAGTTGGTGCAATGCTTTAATGTTGCACAGCCTTTTCCTCGAGCAACCCGTTCCTGTCAACATATCTCCCTCAAGCTCCATTTCCCAACTACGGGCCCAGTTCCAAATCCATCCCACCTCCCTAAACCTTGACCCATACGCCAACCTTGCTCGATATGCCTAGACACAACTCAAAGTATGTTTGAATTAGGCCCAAGCCCACCCCTTAGTACCCAGTTGTAGCCCTCTGAGTTTCCCTGCCTAACCAAGAGTCTGTCTGGCCTCCTCAGCCTGCCCTCCCCAGTTCCCCCATGGGACCCCATTAGTCAAGGCTTCCCTCCCCCCCCAGGTAGTCCAGCTCTGTACTCTGCTTGCCCAGCTCCATGTCCAGGTCCATCATGGCGGGTGGGTGCTGGCTGAAGGAGGCGGAGATCTGGTCGAACGTCTTGCCCCGTGTCTCTGGCACCCGGAAGAAGGTGAAGATGAGGAAGAAGACAAGGAGCACTGCAAAGATGAGGAAGACATAAGGCCCACAAAGCTCCTGTGGAGTGGGAGGAAGGGGAGGGGGGCGTATATGCATTAGTATATCATTGAGAAGACATTTACTCATCAGTCCATGTCTGTCAGACACCATCCAATCCAGAGTATGTCAGCTTCGCCTATCATTAAAACCAATACTAAAGTCCTAAATGAAGGTTCCTGGTCAAAAAAAACAACAAATCACTTACAGCGAGATACTGGAAGCCAAAGCCAATAATGAAGTTGGCCGTCCAGTTGGAGAATCCGGCCACGGCCATCGCAGCGGGCCTGGGGCCTTGGGAGAAGAGCTCAGCCACAAAGAACCAGGGGATGGGGCCAGGCCCCACCTCAAAGAAGGCCACGAAGCCAAAGATTGCCAGCATGCTGATGTAGCTCATCCAGGGAACACTGTCCTGCCAAGGGAAAGGTGGTGATGGTTCAGCCAGAGGTACGTGAATAGAAATAGCCATACCACCCATTATGGCCTCTGTTTTGAATGGGGCGCCCCTTCTAGTATTTTATTTCTATGGGTACATGATTCCGTGAATGGGCTAATGAGTTTGTTGCTATTCATTAAGGACTGACCAATAAGGCAAGAGCTATCGTCATGACAATAGCACAGCCGCACATTCCGGACAGCCCCAGCATGTGTAGCGTTCTGCGGCCCGTCCTCTCCACCAGGAAGAGCTGTTGATTGGACGAGAGCAAGATGACAAACAGGTAACAACAGGCCTGAATCATGTTCACTCATTTCTAATTGAGACAAAAGTTAGCAGATGATTCTGACCGAACCTTTCCAACTGGCGTTTGTCTCAAACCTCTACTCTGGGACCCCCAGCCATTCCATGTTTCTTGCACCTGATTCAACTTGTTAACTAATCATCAAGACCTTGAATAGGTTAATCAGGTGAGCTAGTTCAGGGCTACAACAAAATTGTGAAATGTCTGGGGTCCCCGAGGAGAGGTTTGCGAACCACTGGTCTAAGTCATTCTCCAGTCTGGTTTGGTCATGGATAAAGACTATCGTAAGTGGGAGCTTTCTCTACAGAATGCAAACATAAAAGTGAAGCTGATGATTTAAAGTTTTCATTTTTAAAATCAAAGGTCAACCCTCAACCCAGCCAAGACAATCAATAAATTAATCAACAAATCTGACCTTTTTGGATGAAGGCAGAAAGACTAAAGGCTCTATTCTATCTGAAGCGTTACAGATTGTACAGTATAAATGTAAAGGTAATTTCGGATTGAGCCGACATTTGCAGTGTTTATCGTGAATGCAGACTCCACTAACATGGGAACATTGACCTTTAAATATACCCAACTTTGTAACGGTAACTTCCACGGTATGGATTGAATAGAGCCCTAGGTTGGGATAACCTCATCCCACAGCGCATATAAACCTGGGACATCAACGATTAAAAGTTGGCCTTAGTGGGAGGGACCTATACAATTCCTAGAGTGACCTTACTAAGTAAGGTATTTATCATCAATTAATTTAAGTGAATCACAAGACTGCGAGGCGTGGCACCGTAAACAGAGTTGCACAAGACATGTACAGAGAAGGGGCAAGGTGTTCTGGGAGATGATTAATTGGTAGATTAAGTCGGGAGTTTCTTCCGTTCTGTATTGGCTCAGGAAGGCCAAGTTTGAATTGTTGGTTCACTGGACTCTGCACATGTGAGCAGGAGTGTCTGGGAAAGAAATTAAGGTTGGGTCGACCCACTACGTTATCTTGTTTGTTCAGTGATAAAGGTGTACGTGTTAAACAGTAATGGAGGTGCCTGGAAACAGGGCCTGCTTGTGTACCGAGACCACGGTGAAGGCACAGTTGACCACGCCGGCTCCTATAGTGGCGTAGACGGGGCTCTGGACCCCTGCCTTCTGGAAAATACTGGTGGAGTAGTAGAAGATCTGGAGAGAAGATAAAGAGGATGGTTGGTCATGGAATGGGGTCAAGCTTGAAGCAATGATCCCAATGTAATTGTGTTTCTTTGTCATTCTTTCACTGTTTGATGAAATCTAAGGACTCCAGATATAGAATGTATTTGAAAATACTCATCATCAGGTGATACATACACCTACTGCACTCCCCTGCCCTCTCTAGTACTCACAGCGTTGACTCCAGAGAGCTGTTGTGAGAGCTGCAGCAGGATGGCGATGATGATGGGCTGCCGGTACATGGGGGAGCGGAAGAGCTCTGCGATGGACACCTTCCTCTCCATGTCCATCCTCCTCTTCTCCTCCTTCATCTCCGCCAGCATATCCCCCACCTCCTGCCTCCCGGTCAGCCTCCTCAAGCCTGGTGAAGAGTGGGAATGAGAGTCACGCTGAGCGGAGAACTTCGGATGGGTTTTGGGGTGTGTTTGTAATTCAATCCCTGCTCCTGATCTACTTGTAGTCCTCTCCAATCAATCAAAAATAGGAAAGGAGATAAGGGAGGAAAGGAGGCCTCTAGAAAGTGTTGGGACGTGGCCGGTCGTGACTTGATCCTCACCGCTCTTGGCGTGGTGCTCCTGGCAGCGGATGATGTAGAGAAAGCGGGGGCTCTCGGGGCAGAAAGGCAGCAGCACCATCTGCAGGACAGTGGGCAGAACGGTCACACCCACCAGCACTGGCCACAACTCCTCACTGCCCAGCAAAGACTCCAGACCTAGGACCTAGGGACGAGGGGGGAAAGAGAGAGAGGAAAGGAAAGAGAAGAGTGATGAAGATAGGAGAGGGAGCGTGAATGAGAGAGAGAACATTAATGCAGGTTCAGATAGTAATATATTGTGTAGAACAAACAAGATTCCCTGTCATGTTGTTAAATACATTGTGCAAGCTCAGCTTCTGTACCTGTGCTATGAGAATCCCTGTGACGATCGCCAACTGGTGGAGCGTGCCCAAAGCACCTCGCAGACTTGTAGGCGCTATCTCGCCCACATACATGGGCACTAGCCCTGATGCCAACCCTGGAGGAAAGATCATTAGGCTAAGGTTCAGAAACTGGTATGCCAAGGTCTGGAGACAAAAAAAAATGAGCAGCGATAGTGATTCCTATGAACTATTTCACCGGTTATTGGAATTTCAGTACCATTAAAATAATATAGGCTATCTACTGCACCACTGAAAAGTATCATTTAAGTCTACAGGATGAGTGCTCACCACAGTATGCACCGATGACGAAGCGTCCCAGGATCATCATCTCGAAGGACCGGCTGATTTTGGCCATGCCCATCAAACCTCCTCCGATGAAGGCAAACAAGTTGTTTATGAGCATGGCTTTCCTCCTGACAGAGTACAAAGGAATAAATACGTTTTAATATTATTAGTAGTCATAGTTTACAGAAACACTTTATAATTGTGGTTTATAGGCCTTCGACTGTTCTATAATGTATCCTCTAGATGGCAGACTTACACCACAAAACAGACACTGTTACAAATTGTCATAAGGAAAATATTTTGTTTCTACAAGGAACAGCTATTGTCACTCCTTAAGAGTCACCCGTGCGTCAATCTAAGTAACATAATAATGAACTCCCCATCAAAATCCGTCAATTTAAACTGGAGCTAACAGATTTAGCACGTACTGCGTCTCAACCCACCGCATCCGCCTGTCGACCTTCCACGACAGCGGTGGAAGGTGGCTGAGCCAAAGCGGTGTTTGTCAGACCATGTTGAGACAAACCGAAAATCGGTCTTCTCACGAACACTTTGGCCTACAAAACGAACATGAGACTCGCACGAACACGATGGTGTTCTCCGTTTTGCTTTACATCCCCCACAAGTGTCACGGGACTCGTTTGAAGGGAACCCATACAACTGAATGGAAGTATGGAGGGAGTTCTTATAAGATCTCCTAGATATAAGACAGACACTTCAAAACCTTATGATACATTTTTTGACTGCCTTTTTTGCCGATTATGAATGGGTTATTCAATGCGTTTCTATGGGCTATAGTAGTTGTCCAAATTCAAAATTTTATCAAATAATATTATTCTATTTCTTGTTGATACCTAAAGGGGTCATACAATTCTAAATCAAATAGCTAAATGAGCCATGGTATGTATGACCATCATAAAAACAATTCCATATCGTAGCTTAGTAGAACACCCCCCCCCCCCCCCAACTGCTTAAACTTTTAGAGATTAAGAATGGCATAGCGAATTTCATTAATTTTGTAATACTCCAACAAACTTTATGTGTGTGAAATGCATAGAATACAGAGCATTCCTCCAGTATTGTGTGTGTACTAAACCTGCTAAAACAGAGATAGGATCTGTAACAGACTTCATGCTGCTGCTCAACAGTAAAGCTTCCTTCCTCATTAACCCACACTGCTATTCAATATTGGAACCTCGGTCTCGCATACACATGTGACCGCCCATTAAACACCTTTAGCCAGCTGCGCTACAGGAAAGCTAGCAATTTGATGGTGCGGGTTGTGGTATTTCAAGCTGAGGAGTGAGATTTTTTTTATTTCAACTTGGTTATATTTACACGTCAAGAGGGTTTCTTGCCACCCAGCATGAGAAACCCGAGCAGAGGGAACAGGGGCATCATTTGAAACAGTCTGAAACACATCAACACTGGTTCAGTCTTCCTTACTCAGCAGCTGTGACCTCTGCCTTTTGAGGAACACCTTGTCCTAACTGTACCCATGCTGATTGTTTGACTGACTGACTGACATTCTCCAAAGGGAACCATGTTGGATCCAACTGACTGACACTATCTATAGGGAACCATGTTGGATCTAACTGACTGACACTATCTATAGGGAACAATGTGGGATCTAACTGACTGACACTATCTATAGGGAACCATGTGGGATCTAACTGACTGACACTATCTATAGGGAACCATGTTGGATCTGACTGACACTATCTATAGGGAGTGACTGACACTATCTATAGGGAACCATGTGGGATCTAACTGACTGACTATCTATAGGGAATCATGTTGGATCTGACTGACACTATCTATAGGGAGTGACTGACACTATCTATAGGGAGTGACTGACACTATCTATAGGGAACCATGTGGGATCTAACTGACTGACACTATCTATAGGGAATCATGTTGGATCTGACACAAAAACACCACTAGTTTCTTGTGAGATTTTAAGATGGTTAGCAGAATAGTCCCCACAAAATATTTAATGCGGCAAAAATTCAACAGCACAAATACAAAGAGAATCAAATTATTACACTATCAATCAATCAATAAATCAAATGTATTTATAAAGCCCTTTTTACATCAGCCGATGTCACAAAGTGCTATACAGAAATCCAGCCTAAAACCCCAAACAGCAAGCAATGCAGATGTAGAAGCACGGTGGCTAGGAAAAACTCCCTAGAAAGGCAGGAACCTAGGAAGAAACCTAGAGAGGAACCAGGCACTGAGGGGTGGCCAGTCCTCTTCTGGCTGTGCCGGGTGGAGATTATAACAGTACATGGCCAAGATGTTCAAACGGTCATAGATGACCAGCAGGGTCAAATAATAATAATCATAGTGGTTGTAGAGAGGGCAACAGGTCAGCACCTCAGGAGTAAATGTCAGTTGGCTTTTCATAGCCGATCATTCAGAGATAGAGACAGCAGGTGCGGTAGAGAGAGAGAGAGTCGAAAACAGCAGGTCCGGGACAAGGTAGCACGTCCGGTGAACAGGTCAGGGTTCCATAGCCACAGGCAGAACAGTAGAAACTGGAGCAGCAGCACGACCAGGTGGACTGGGGACAGCAAGAAGTCATCAGCCCAGGTAGCCCTGAGGCATGGTCCTAGGGCTCAGGTTCTCAGAGAGAAGAGATAAATGAGAGAAAGAGAAAAAAAAGAAAGAGAGAGAACTATTGCTAACAAAAAACACACAAATAAATTGAAATTGCACAAATCCTATATCACATAAATACACAAATAGAATAACACACTTGTAAAGAAGATAACCTGATTATTCCAGTATTGCACTTCAAACAAGAAACATCCTCAGTCAGCAGGGTCTGTAGACAGTGGTTCATCCTCAGCAGCAGGGTCTGTAGACAGTGGTTCATCCTCAGCAGCAGGGTCTGTAGACAGTGGTTCATCCTCAGCAGCAGGGTCTGTAGACAGTGGTTCATCCTCAGCAGCAGGGTCTGTAGATAGTGGTTCATCTTCAGCAGCAGGGTCTGTATACAGTGGTTCATCCTCAGCAGCAGGGTCTGTAGACAGTGGTTCATCCTCAGCAGCAGGGTCTGTAGACAGTGGTTCATCCTCAGCAGCAGGGTCTGTAGACAGTGGTTCATCCTCAGCAGCAGGGTCTGTAGACAGTGGTTCATCCTCAGCAGTAGGGTCTGTAGACAGTGGTTTTATCCTCAGCAGCAGGGTCTGTAGACAGTGGTTCATCCTCAGCAGCAGGGTCTGTAGACAGTGGTTCATCCTCAGCAGCAGGATTTGGTGGGGATGCTGCTACAGGCATTTCTAATGGACACACACCTGTAGAATCCTGCAGAATCCTGCTGGGGAGAAGTGGAAGCAAATGGGTCTTTATCCTCAGTCTCAGACAACATTTGTGAAGACACCTGTGTGGCTGAGGAGGTGGATGGCTCCTCATCTTGAGGCTCTGAGATAATTTCTGAAGAGGCCTGTGTGGCTGAGGAGGTAGATGCCTCCTCATCCTGGCCAGTGCCAGAGGGTGCTCCAAAATATTTCAGAAGTGCCCCTGAATTTTCATTGAAATACAGTATATGAGTCTGACACCCTAAATACATTTGTTGCACAATTAAATATACATGTCATTATGCACAATTGATCAAACTTTCAGAATAGGAACCAAATGAACCATACAACCTCCTTGTCTAATTCTAGGCATAAGACACCCCTTAAGATTCAATATATCACAAAAGATAGAAAATATCAGCATAATATAGACGTATTTTAAGTTAGCCTACAGCAATGGAAATTCCCCTTACTGAGCTCAGGACCTAGTCAATACAATCACAGAAAACCTTTATGATGTCACCTCAATGAAAGTTAACCAAATCAATAATGTGCTAGTTGGGTTGTAATCGTTCTTCTACATTATCATGATGAAACTGTGTTAAATTATATCCAATGTTATGTAAGCTAGTTGGACAGAAAACAGAATATTGTCCCCCTATGTGTAATAGGGGTGGCAGATAGCCAACTGGTTAGAGCGTTGGGCCAGTAACCGAAAGGTTGCTAGATCGAATCCCCGAGCTGACAAGGTAAAAATCTGTCATTCTGCCCCTGAACAAGGCAGTTAACCCACTGTTCCTAGGCTGTCATTGTAAAAAGTAATTTGTTCTTAACTGACTTGCCTGGTTAAATAAATAAAAATAGCAAAGCAAGCAACATAGTAACATAGGCTAACCAACATAAGTTTTATACTAGCCTATTACATGCATAATATTATACTCATAAAGAGATGACATAGCTGCAAACCTTTATCTTTGTACGTTTCTCCTCTTCTTCTTTCCTCTTTTTCCTAAACTGGGCACCTGATGGCTTAGACCTTTTCGTGTCCATTTGTGCTGATTTGGCACTCGAGCATCAATACATTACCCATCCCCCATCCCCCAACACTGTCAACTAAGAGTCGAGACTACATTACCCATCCCCCAACACAGTCAACTAAGAGTCGAGACTACATTACCCATCCCCCAACACAGTCAACCAAGAGTCGAGACTACATTACCCATCCCCCAACACAGTCAACCAAGAGTCGAGACTACATTACCCATCCCCCAACACTGTCAACCAAGAGTCGAGACTAAACCAATTCACCTTGGTGGTGGGCAGACTGGTTTTATATTATTCTTAATGATTTTGCACAAACCATAAAAACATGTAACAATATGTCTGTGAAACTATATATTCACTGTTTTATGAATGCATTGTGGTTCATTTGGTAGCATTACATAGTGTGTGTGACTGATTGTACTAATTGCATCAGTACTGTACAAAGTTAGAGGTGCGCTATTTGATAGATTCCCCCGCTCCCCCTACCTCGGGCTTCCAGTGGGTAGACCTGAGGTCAACCTACCCCCTCCCCATCTCGTACTTCTGAGTGGGAGACCTTTCCAGGCAGTAGCTCACAAACTAGAATCAGGGCGCCCACTCCGACAAGGTTAATTGACCCACAGTCCCACACGGTGATATGATATCATTGACGTGACGTGCAGATGAGCGATAGGAAACCGCTCGCGCAAATGTCAAATTCACCATCTTGCTCACCCCCCGGGCGGCTGCCCATGTTGCCCATACCTAAATCCGCTACTGTGCATATGCAAATGCTGCCAAATGTTTAATTCATGTAAGCAACACTGTCCAGTTAATGTCCTGCAAAATCATCCTGTTGTCCCGCATTTTGAGGTTTTTAATGTGGTCACCCTAGCGTGTGCATGCGTGTCTGTGCGTCCGCTTTCTCGTGTCTGAGTGTATCATCTCCCCTACCTGCCCAGCCATTCTGAGATGACGCCCACACAGAAGGAAGAGATCATGCCTCCTATAGAGAAGATGGCCACCGACAGGGACCACAGAGTGGTGAGTGTAGCGGTGGGAATGGGCTCTCCATACCGGTGCACCCATGTAGCATTGTAGTCCGCCTCAATGATCTGGAAAGGCAGGAGAAGAGAGATGAGATGAGACCATGACAGGATGACTGTAACCTGGTCCCAGATCTGTTTGTGCTGTCCCAGCATGACAGGGATCATAGGAGTTGGTAAGACAGCACAAACAGATCTGGGACCAGGCCAGGAAGACAACAATGTCAAGACAAAATTGATTTATGAGCTTTGTTCAAATTGGTTCCGTTATTTGGAGTGTTGTGCATCCTTCCAACACCAGAGTTCTTGGTTTGGTTCCCGCATGACATGGGCCACATATACTGAATCTAGGTAAGTGTATACAAAAGTGTTACTTCCTTGAGATAAATGCTTTGGCAATGGAACAGAGAGAAATGTGCTTTGTGTGAATACTATGACAAACTGTTCTGTGAAGGCCGGGTATAACCACCTTCAATACTATGTGCTTCTTGCAAATATGGTCTATCAAAATGGTCTATCAAAATCGGAAAACTTCCCAATCATTAATCCCTTACCTAGAATTTAACGCAAATAGATTGTCTTTCAATGGATTGACTTTCAACGAGTAGCACAGTTGTGTCAAGAGGTTCTTTTGGGCCTGAAGGTTTCGCCTGTTGAATAGATGGCACAGGGTTCAAGGTTTTGGCTCATGTTTAAAGAGGTTCAAGGGACCAGGACTCATGACCAGAGAGTACATACCAGCGGGGGCACGTCGGTTGTAAGGCCTCTCTCGTAACACAACTCACCTGACTATCTCCGTCTGTTCCTCTGTCTGACTCACTCCCTGTCTGTATCTAAATACAGATACTATCAGATTCCTAAGAATCTGCTCAATATACACTGAACAAAAATATAAACGCATATAAAGTGTTTGTCCCATGTGTCATGAGCTGAAATAAAAAATCCCAGAAATGTTCTATACGCACAAAAAGCTTATTCCTCTCAAATGTTGTGCACAAATTTGTTTAAATCCCTGTTATTGAGCATGCCTCCGTTGCCAAGATAATCCATTAACCTGAGAGGTGTGGCATATCAAGAAGCTGATTAAACAGCATGATCATTATACAGGTGCACCTTGTGCTGGGGACAATAAAAGGCCACTGTAAAATGTGAATTTTTTTCACATACAGTGCCTTGCGAAAGTATTCGGCCCCCTTGAACTTTGCGACCTTTTGCCACATTTCAGGCTTCAAACATAAAGATATAAAACTGTATTTTTTTGTGAAGAATCAACAACAAGTGGGACACAATCATGAAGTGGAACGACATTTATTGGATATTTCAAACTTTTTGAACAAATCAAAAACTGAAAAATTGGGCGTGCAAAATTATTCAGCCCCTTTACTTTCAGTGCAGCAAACTCTCTCCAGAAGTTCAGTGAGGATCTCTGAATGATCCAATGTTGACCTAAATGACTAATGATGATAAATACAATCCACCTGTGTGTAATCAAGTCTCCGTATAAATGCACCTGCACTGTGATAGTCTCAGAGGTCCGTTAAAAGCGCAGAGAGCATCATGAAGAACAAGGAACACACCAGGCAGGACCGAGATACTGTTGTGAAGAAGTTTAAAGCCGGATTTGGATACAAAAAGATTTCCCAAGCTTTAAACATCCCAAGGAGCACTGTGCAAGCGATAATATTGAAATGGAAGGAGTATCAGACCACTGCAAATCTACCAAGACCTGGCCGTCCCTCTAAACTTTCAGCTCATACAAGGAGAAGACTGATCAGAGATGCAGCCAAGAGGCCCACGATCACTCTGGATGAACTGCAGAGATCTACAGCTGAGGTGGGAGACTCTGTCCATAGGACAACAATCAGTCGTATATTGCACAAATCTGGCCTTTATGGAAGAGTGGCAAGAAAGCCATTTCTTAAAGAATAATTTTGCACGCCCAATTTTTCAGTTTTTGATTTGTTAAAAAAGTTTGAAATATCCAATAAATGTCGTTCCACTTCATGATTGTGTCCCACTTGTTGTTTCTTCACAAAAAATACAGTTTAATATCTTTATGTTTGAAGCCTGAAATGTGGCAAAAGGTCGCAAAGTTCAAGGGGGCCGAATACTTTCGCAAGGCACTGTAACACAATGCCACAGATGTCTCAACTTTTGAGGGAGCGTGCAATAGATGCTGACTGCAGGAATGTCCACCAGAGCTGTTGCCAGAGAATTGAATGTTAATTTCTCTACCATAAGCCGTGTCCAATGCTGTTTTAGAGAATTTGGTAGTACTTCCAACCGGCCTCACAACTGCAGACCACGTGTATTGCATCGTGTGGGCGAGCGGTTTGCTGATATCAATGTTGTGAACAGAGTGTCCATGGTGGCAGTGGGGTTATGGTATGGGCAGACATAAGCTACGGACAACGAACACAATTGTATTTTATCTATGGCAGTTTGAATGCACATAAATACAGTGACGAGATCCTGAGGAGCATTTTGAGGACCATTTTTTTATAAGGTATCTTTGACCAACAGATGCATATCTGTATTCCCAGTCATGTGAAATCCATAGATCAGGGCCTAATTTATTTCAATTGACAGATTTCCTCATGAACTGTAACTCAGTAAAATCTTTGAAATTGTTCCATGTGACGTTTATTTTTGTTCAGTATAAATTTGTTACTTGTCAGATGAGGAGTTGAATGATACTGCTGTCTACACAAAATGCAATATATACAGCATGAAACTGATTCTACATTTGATATAATATACTAATATATGTACCTGTGTATTTTATGTATAATAGCTGATACACAGTACCCAAGCTAGCACAAAGTTCTCAGAACCATATGTTTCGTAGAGATTGGTAAGAGCGTGGTTGTCCTATGGTTATTTTGCAAACAACCATCCCACAACTTTCTAGGAATGGTGCAGGACAATTGCTTGCTTTGGAACATTCTCAGCACATTTAAAAAATATTATTTTATATTTCATTACTTTAACAGAATGTTTGATTAAAAGTTCAAACATGGTTACATTTCATTTCAATTTTGGCAACGGTCTAGGAGCTTTCTCCAACTGGTTTGAAATTGGGAATGCTGTCAAATTGTTTCAAGAACGTTAAGAAACAACGTTCTTCTGTGGGAATTTCAGTACTTCAGCAAAACGTTTCCCACAGGTTTCCTCGTGGTTCCATTTAAAGTCATGTTCTCAAATTGTTCTGAGAATGTCAAGATATTTTTCAATAAAAACTACAAGAACAAGGCCTGTGGTCTAGGGCACTGCATCGCAGTGCTAGCTGTGCCACCAGAGACTCTGGGTTCGAGCCCAGGCCCTGTCGCAGCCGGCCGTGACCGGGAGGTCCATGGGGCGACGCACAATTGGCCTAGCGTCGTCCGGGTTAGGGAGGGTTTGGCCGATAGGGATATCCTTGTCTCATCGTGCACTAGCGACTCTTGTGTCGGGCGGGGCACAGTGCGCGCTAAGCAGGTTTCCAGGTGCACGGTGTTTCCTCCGACACATTGGTGTGGCTGGCTTCCGGGTTGGATGCATGCTGTGTTAAGAAGCAGTGCGGCTTGGTTGGGTTGTGTTTCGGAGGACGCATGGCTTTCGACCTTCGTCTCTCCCGAGCCCATACTGGAGTTGTAGCGATGAGACAAGATAGTAACTACTAACAATTGGATACCACGAAATTGGGGAGAAAAGGGGGTAAAAAAATTACAAGAACACTTTAGTAATATTCAGAGAACGCTCTGAGAATGTTATTTAAAAACGTACATTCCATTCTCAGCATGAACAAAACTCTCTCTATCCTCTATCTTGTTAAGTGTTCTCTGTGTTGTCCACGCTCATTAATTGGCCACTCCTGATCTTAATGAGTGCTTGTCCAGGCTGTATCACATCCGGCTGTGATTGGGAGTCCCATAGGGTGGCACACAATTGGCCCAGCATAGTCTGGGTTTGGCTGGGGTATGCCGTCATTGTAAATAAGAATATTGTCTTAACTGACTTGCCTAGTTAAATAAAGGTTAAATAAAAAATTACAAAATAAATGTTTTCCTTTGAAATGGTCTCTGTATTAATAGACTAAAATGAACAGTTTTGAAAGCCTAAAAAAACATGGCATGCTAGCCCCATCGTGGTAGCATGGGTACCAGTTTCTTTACCTAATCCACTCACTGTACTCCATGCCATGTGGCAAAGAGACTGGTCTTTCTGCTATCTTCAAATATGAACATTCTATCATTAATGAGATCAAGGAGAACAGAGGATTTGATGCTGATTCGATCACCCTCATCAATCTTCCAATCACAACGATTATGCAAATATTCAAAGACCTCTCACTTTCTTCCGCCACAAAACACATTGGTATCTGGTTGCTAAGCAACCGTTTTTTGTTTGTTGCTAGCTCAAGTCTAAATTCTCAAAGTAAATACAGTAATTCCAACCACAAAAAATCTTAGATTTGATTTTATGCCTCGAAATAGAACCTGCTTAACAGCTAAATGTTTGTTTTTGACTTTATTATAAATTCTAATTATATTTTCCAGGTACCACATAATGTTGTAGAATGCCAGTCTCTTTGGCAATGACAAGGAGTGGAATGTTAGCTAAAGAGACTGGTATTCAGACTACCATCCTGGTGACTCAGTGGACTCATTCCATGGTTAGAGAACATTAGATTACAGGTTTGAATCTCACTTATACTGTGCCGCAATAAAAAATATATGTGGAAATACAGGAAATACATTTACGTGTTCTATCTGTGCTTGGATTTCAAAACCCAAAATAAGCTAGTAGTGTTATTAAAAGTCTTATTGAAACATTCAGTAAAAGTTTTAAGGAAGTTATTAAAAAAAACTCCAAATAACCTATCATTTTGTTCTCAGAGCATTAATAAAACCTACAGGAAAACTTTAAAGGAACCAGAGTAAAACATTCTCAGAACCTCCCTGCTACCTAAAAATAAATGTTCCCAGAACAGGATACATTTTCACTTCTGTTCTCAGAATGTTTAAAAAAAAGTTTTACCGGGCAGGAAAAAAAACAATGTGAAACCAAAAACATACGTTCTCACAACTTCCAGGAAACAAAATCTGCTAGCTGGGTATGTTTCAATATATTTGATGTAAACTCAGAAAAAAAAGAAATGTCCTCTCACTGTCAACTGTGTTTATTTTCAGCAAACTTAACATGTTTAAATATTTGTAAGAACATAACATAACAAGATTCAAAATCTGAGACATAAACTGAACAAGTTCCACAGACATGTGACTAACAGAAATGGAATAATATGTCCCTGAACCAAGGGGTGGGGGTCAAAATCAAAGTAACAGTCAGTATCTGGTGTGGCCACCAGCTGCATTAAGTATTGCAGGGCATCTCCTTCTCATGGACTGCACCAGATTTGCCAGTTCTTGCTGTGAGATGTTACCCCACTCTTCCACCAAGGCACCTGCAAGTTCCCGGACATTTCTGCGGGGAATGGCCCTAGCCCTCACCCTCCGATCCAACAGGTCCCTGACGTGCTCTATGGGATTGAGATATGGGCTCTTCGCTGGCCATGGCAGAACACTGACATTCCTGTCTTGCAGGAAATCAGGCACAGAACGAGCAGTACGACTGGTGGCATTGTCATGCTGGAGGGTCATGTCAGGATGAGCCTGCAGGAAGGGTACCACATGAGGGAGGAGGATGTCTTCCCTGTAACGCACAGCATTTTGATTGCCTGCAATGATAACAAGCTCAGTTCGATGATGCTGTGACACACTGCCCCAGACCATGACGGACCCTCCACCTCCAAATCGATCCTGCTCCAGAGTACAGGCCTCGGTGTAACACTCATTCCTTCAACGGTAGGTGAGACAAAACCGTGACTCGCCAGTGAAGGGCACTTTTTGCCAGTCGACAGGACTGGCAAAAAGCGGGTTTGTGTCCAGCAACGGTGGGTTTGTGCCCGTAGGCGACGTTGTTGCCAGTAATGTCTGGTGAGGACCTGCCTTGCAACAGGCCTACAAGCCCTCAGTTCAGCCTCTCTCAGCCTATTGCGGACAATCTGAGCACTGATGGAGGGATTGTACGTTCCTGGTGTAACTCTGGCAGTTGTTGTTGCCTTCCTGTACCTGTGTCGCAGGTGTGATGTTCGGATGTACCGATCCTGTGCAGGTGTTGTTACACGTGGTCTACCACTGCGAGGACGATCAGCTGTCTGTCCTGTCTTTTTGTAGCTCTGTTTTAGGCGTCTCACAGTACGGACATTGCAATTTATTGCCCTGGCCACATCTGCAGTCCTCATGCCTCCTTGCAGCATGCCTAAGGCACGTTCACGCAGATGAGCACAGACCATGGGCATCGTTCTTTTGGTGTTTTTCAGAGTCCGTAGAAAGGCCTCTTTAGTGTCCTAAGTTTTCATAACTGTGACCTTAATTGCCTACCGTCTGTAAGCTGTTAGTGTCTTAACGACCGTTCCACAGGTGCATGTTCATTAATTGTTTATGGTTCATTGAACAAGCATGGGAAACAGTGTTTAAACCCTTTACAATGAAGATCTGTGAAGTTATTTGGATTTTTACGAATTATCTTTGAAAGACAGGGTCCTGAAAAAGAGACATTTCTTTTTTTTCTGAGTTTATGATTGCTGATGTATGTTCCAATATATTTGATGTATGCTAGCTGATATATTGTAATATTTTTTTATTTCTGTTACATCAAATATATTCTAACATATATTAGCTATTTTAGCTTATATATGTTCTAATATATTTGGTGTATGTTAGCTGATATATGATCTGCTATATTTGATCTATTAGTAATTAGCTGATACTGTATATGTTCTGATATATGCCATGACCACCAAACCACAACTAAAGCCCCCTTATGAGAAGGGGGCTTTACGACAGTGAATCTAAGAGATTGTCTAGATTGCAGCGAGAGCATCTAACTATATATTGTTCAGGGAGGCTGTACGTGCACTATGGTGTGTTTCTCTCCGAACGCGACACCGCCCGCCCTTGTCTGAGTCACAGCGTGAAGCCTCAACAAACCTTTTGAGTGTCGTCCTAAAAAAAAGCCCAAAATAGCCCCTCTTTCCCATGACACCAGAATCGTTGCCTTAAACCCCTCTGCCTCCAATTTCACCCTTGGCTGTTAAGGATATCTGAGATGTGGGGGGGTTGAAGTGCAGGAATGGGGGTAGATAGATGTGTGAGCTGTGCAGGCTTGCGGATGGGTGAGGAGGGCGAGGAGGCCGAGGAGGCAGGGTGAGGGGTGAGGTTTGGGGGTATTTTTTGGCAACGCTGTGTGTTTCCTCATGCGGCTCGTGTTGACATTATTCGGATGCTCCCCTGGCCACTCTCTCTTCTGCTCTTTCCCTCTCTTGTCTCCAATATATTTCTTCCTCCTGCTCTCTTTATCCATCTCCTATTCTGTAATAGTACATCCATCCTCACAGTCTCTCTATTCCCCCAATCTCCCTCTCTCTTCTATATCCCTACATGTCTTCTTTCCTCTATTCCGACATTTCATTTAGTTTGAATCCTTAATTGTTGCACTGACATTAATATGTTGCTTTTAAAGCCTATAGACTCTACTTCATTGTGAACGGGACAAACCTGGTCCTGAGAAAAAAGACAACAATAGCCTGTTTCCGAAAAGGTCATATTAATAATTTATTCAAGCGCTATTCATTACATAAAGAATATCAAAGCGCTTTAAAGCAACACAAAAAAGACACGCAATTTAGAAATCAACAACCTCATTCATGAGATGGTAGATCATGAGAGGGTAGGAAAGTTCATGACTTGAGTGATCATTGGAGGGAGGTGGTCAAATGAGATGAACGATAAAAATAAAAAATAAAATCCCCCTCTACTTTCTCCACAGCCTCAGCATACGACACTTTCTGCACTACTCTGACCACTTCAACCTGCCTCTCTCGCACCGGACACTTCCGATCCCCAGCGGCATGGTCACCCCTACAGTTAACACACACAACCTTATCCACTGAAACTACACAATCTTCTGTCCCTTGCCTTCCTGCACACTTCCCACATCTTGAAATCTCCTTCATACACACTGACATGACCATAAACATGGCACCTTAGTCAACACAGTGGATTCAGCACAAAAGCTCTAACAGGATAACTGATATATCCTAACATAACTTTAATTAATCAGTTGGATGGGCATTTGATTTCTATAGGCGGCAAGTTTTTTTCTCACGGGACCTCTTGTTGCAGCAAACCGCTCGCCCACAGGACGCCAGACACGCTATCTGCCATCTGCATGAGTACAGTTGAAACCGGGATTCACTTTTCCAGCGTGCCACTGGCCATCGAAAGTGAGTATTTGCCCACTGATGTCAGTTACAACACTGAACTACAGTCAGGTCAAAACCCTGGTGAGGACAATGAGCACACAGTGCATTCGGAAAGTATTCAGACCCCTTGACTTTCCACATTTTGTTACTTTACAGACTTATTCTAAAACGGATTACATGACAAAGCAAAAACATTTATTTTTTATATTTTTTTTTTATTGAAAATAAAAACTGGAAATATCTAATTTCAAATCAAATGTTATTTATCACATGCTCCGAATACAATACCTTACTGTTAAATGCTTTCTTGTAAGCCCTTAACTCTTTCTTGAACTGCATTGTTGGTTAAGAAAATATTTACTAAATAAACTAAAGTAAAAATTGTCAAATAAAAATAAAAAGTAACACAATAAAAATAACAATAACGAGGCTATATACAGAGGGTACCGGTACCGAGTCAATGTGCGGGGGTACAGGTTATTCAAGTTATTTTGTATGTAGGGGTAAAGTGACTATGCATAGATAATAAACAGTGCGTAGCAGCAGTGTAAAGACAGAGGGGGGGGGGGGGGGGGTGATTAATTGTTCAGCAGTCTTATGGCTTGGGTGTAGAAGCTGTTAGGGAGTCTTTTGGTCCTAGACTTGGCGCTCCAATACCGCTTGCCGTGCGGTAGCAGAGAGAACCGACTATGACTTGGGTGACTGGAGTCTTTGACAATTATTTGGGCCTTTCTTTGACACCACCTAGTATATAGGTCCTGGATGGTAGGAAGCTTGCCCCCAGTGATGTACTGGGCCGTACGCACTACCCTCTGTAGCGCCTTACGGTCAGATGCCGAGCAGTTGCCATACCAGGCGGTGATGCTCTTGATGGTGCAGCTGTAGAACTTTTTGAGGATCTGTGGACCCATGTCAAATCTTTTCAATCTCCTGAGGGGGAAAAGGTGTTGTCGTGCCCTCTTCACGACTGTCTTGGTGTGTTTGGACCATGATAGTTTGTTGGAGATGTGGACATCAAGGAACTTGAAACTCTCTACCTGCTCCACTACAGCTCCGTCGATGTTAAAACTTCTTAGAGATGAGATGGGCTGAAATCCCGTTAACGGGATCGATTTGACAACAGCCAGTGAAAGTGCAGGGCGCCAAATTCAAACAACAGAAATCTCATAATTACAATTCCTCAAACATACAAGTATTATACATAATGTTCAAGGTAAACTTGTTGTTAATCCCACCAGAGTGTCTGATTTCAAAAAGGCTTTACGACGAAAGCATACCATGCGATTATGTTAGGTCAGCACCTAGTCACAGAAAAACACAGCCATTTTCCAGCCAAAGAGAGGAGTCACAAAAAGCAGAAATAGAGATAAAATTAATCATTAACCTTTGATGATCTTCATCAAATGACACTCATAGGACTTCATGTTACACAATACATGTATGTTTTGTTCGATAAAGTTCATATTTATATCCAAAAATCTCAGTTTACATTGGCGCGTTATGTTCAGTAATGTTTTGCTTCCAAAACATCCGGTGATTTTGCAGAGAGCCACATCAATTTACAGAAATACTCATCATAAATGTTGATGAAAATACAAGTGTTATACATGGAATTCAAGATATACTTCTCCTTAATGCAAGTCAGATTTCAGATTTCAAAAAAGCTTTACGGAAAAAGCACACCATGCAATAATCTGAGTACAGCGCTCAGGCACCAAAACAAGCCATAGAGATACCCGTCATGTTGTGGAGTCAACCAAAGTCAGAAATAGCATTATAAATATTGACTTACCTTTGATGATCTTCATCAGACTGCACTCCAAGGAATCCCAGTTCCACAATAAATGTTTGTTTTGTTCGATAAAGTCCATCATTTATGTCCAAATACCTCCTTTTTTCGCGCATTTAGTTCACAAATCCAAATTCATGAGGCGCAGGCACACTTAGTCCAGACGAAAAGTTTAAAAAGTTATATTACAGTTTGTAGAAACATGTCAAACGATGTATAGAATCAATCTTTAGGATGTTTTTATCATCAATCTTCAATAATGTTTCAACCGGACAATTCCTTTGTCTTTAGAAATGAAAAGGAACGCAGCTAGCTCTCACGGCTGCGTGCATGACTTAGCTCATGGCATTCTGCCAGACCCCTTGGTCAAACAGCTCTTATTCGCTCCCCCTTCACAGTAGAAGCCTGAAACAAGGTTCTAAAGACTGTTGACATCTAGTTGAAGCTTTAGGAAGTGCAATCGGACCAAATTTACACTGTATCTTGGATAGGCAAAGAGTTGAAAGCCTACAAACCTCAGATTTCCCACTTCCTGGTGGATTTTTTCTCAGGTTTTTGCCTGCCATATGAGTTCTATTATACTCACAGATATCATTCAAACAGTTTTAGAAACTTTGGAGTGTTTTCTATCCAAATCTACTAATAATATGCATATCTTAGCTTCTGGGCCTGAGTAGCAGGTAGTTTACTCTGGGCACCTTATTCATCCAAGCTACTCAATACTGCCCCCCATCCATAAGAAGTTAATGGGGGCTGTTCGGCCCGCCTTTTCCTGTAGTCCACGATCACCTCGTTTGTCTTGCTCACATTGAGGGAGAGGTTGTTGTCCTGGCACCACACTGCCAGGTCTCTGTCCTCCTCCCTATAGGCTGTCTCATTGTTGTCGCTGATCAGGCCTACCACTGTGTCATCAGCAAACTTAATGATGGTGTTGGAGTCGAGTTTGGCCAAGCAGTCATGGGTGAACAGAAAGTACAGGAGGGGACTAAGCACGCACCCCTGAGGGGCTCCAGTGTTGAGAATCAGCGTGGCAGATGTGTTGTTGCCTTCCCTTACCACCTGTGGGAGGCCCATCAGGAAGTCCAGGATCCAATTGCAGAGAGAGGTGTTTAGTCCCAGGGTCCTTAGCTTAGTGATGAGCTTTGTGGACACTATGATGTTGAACGCTGAGCTGTAGTCAATGAACACCATTCTCACATAGGTGTTCCTTTTGTCCAGGTGGAAAAGGGCAGAGTTCAGTGCGATTGAGATTGGAACTGTTGGGGCGGTATGCGAATTGGAGTAGGTCTAGGGTTTCCGGGATGATGGTGTTTATGTGAGCCATGACCAGCCTTTCAAAGCACTTTATGACTACTGGGGTGGTAATCATTTAGGCAGGTTACCTTCGCTTCCTTGGGAACAGGGTCTGCTTGAAAAAAGTAGGTATTACAGACTCGGTCAGGAAGAGGTTGAAAATGTCAGTGAAAACACTTGCCATGCTTCAGTGTTGCTTGCCTCGAAGCAACCATAAAAGGCCTTTAGCTCGTCTGGTAGGCTCACGTCACAGGGCAGCTCACAGCTGGGTTTACCTTTGTAGTCTGTAATAGTTTTCAAGCCCTGACACATCCGACGAGTGTCAGAGCTGATGTAGTAGGATTCAATCTTAGTCCTGTATTGACGCTTTGCCTGTTTGATGGTTCATTTGAGGGCGTAACGGTATTTCTTATAAGCGTCCAGATTAGTGTTCCGCTCCTTGAAAGCGGCAGCTCTAGCTTTTAGCTCGGTTCACTGTAATCCATGGCTTCTGGTTGAGATATGTATGTATGGTCACTGTGAGGACAACGTTGTCGATACACTTATTGATAAAGCCGGCGACTGAGGTGGTATACTCCTCAATGCCATTGGATGAATCCCGGAACAAATTCCAGTCTGTGCTAGCAAAACAGTCCAGTAGCGTAGCATGCGTGTCATCTGACCACTTCCGTATTGAGCAAGTCACTGGTACTTCCGGCTTTAGTTTTTGCTTGTACACAGGAATCAGGAGGATAGAATTATGGTCAGATTTTCCAAATGGATCGCGAGGGAGAGCTTTGTTTGTGTCTCTCTGTGTGGAGTAAAGGTGGTATAGAGGTTTTTTCCCCCTTCAGTTGCACATGTGACATGCTGGTCGAAATTTGGTAAAATGGATTTAAGTTTGCTTGCATTAAGGTCCCCGGGCACTAGGAGCGCCGCTACTAGATGTGCATTTTCTTGTTTGCTTAGGGCGTTATACAGCTCGTTGAGTGTGGTCTTAGTGCCAGCATTGGTTTGAGGTGGTAAATAGACCGTTTTGAATAATATAGATGAGAACTCTCTTGGTAGATAGTGTGGTCTACAGCTTATCATGAGGTACTCTACCTCAGACGAGCAATACCTCGAGACTTCTTTAAAATGAGAAATCGCGCCCCTCGTCTTTCCAGACATAGCTTCTCTGTCCTGCCAATGCACGGAATACCCAGCCAGCTCTATAGTATCCGTTCAGCCACGACTCAATGAAACATAAGATATTATAGTTTTTAATGTCCCGTTGGTAGGTTAGTCTTAATCGTAGATCATCCATTCTATTTTCCAGTGATTGCACGTTGGCCAATAGTACGGATGGTAGTGGCGGTTTACTCATACATAAGTATTCAGACCCTTTACTCAGTACTTTGTTGAAGCACCTTTGGCAGTGATTACAACCTAGAGCCTAGCACAGCTATTTTCAGGTCTCTCCAGAGACGTTCGATCATTTCAAGTCGGGGCTCTGTGTGGGCCACACAAGGACATTCAGAGACTTCTCTCGAAGGCACTCCTGCATTGACTTGACTGTGTGCTTAGTGTCACTGTCCTGTTGGAAGGTGAACCTTCGCCCTAGTCTGAGGTCCTGACGGCTCTGGACCAGGTTTTCATCAAGGATCTCTCCGCACTTTGCTCCGTTCATCTTTCCCTCAATCCTGACTAGTCTCCCAGTCACTGCAGCTGAAAAACATACCCACAGCACAACCATGCTTCACCGTAGGGATGGTGCCAGGTTTCCTCCAGACATGACGCTTAGCATTCAGGCCAAAAAGTTAAATCTTAGTTTCATCAGACCAAAGAATCTTGTTTCTCATGGTCTGAGTCCTTTAGGTGCCTTTTGGCAAAATCCAAGTGGGCTGTCATGTGCCTTTTACTGAGGGGTGGCTTCCATCTGGCCACTCTACCATAAAGGCGTGATTGAGATGCTCTCTCATCTCCACAGAGGAACTCTAGAGCTCCGTCAGAGTGACCATTGGGTTCTTGGTACGTTTTTGGACACATACAAAGCTGTTAATTTGAGTCTAATAAAACAGAGACCATTTGATAGGAAACAAGCACAAATTAAGATCAGGTGTTGCCAATTAGTGGGTGCAGCCAACACAGCCTAACATACTTAACGTTCTTGGAACAATTTGAGAACATGACTTTAAATAGAACTATGAGGAAACTTGTAAAAAATGTTAGGCTGAAGTACTGAAATTCCCACAGTAGAACATTGTTTCTTAACGCCCTCTGAACTATTTTAAAACATTCCCAATATCAAACCAGTTGGAGAACATTCCAAGAACATTAGCAAAATTGAAATTAAATATAACCATGTTTGAACTTCCTTAAATGTGCTGAGTATGTTCCAAAGCCAAGCGACTATCATGCACCATTCCCAGAAAGTTGAGGGAAGGTTGTATTAAAAACCACCATAGGACAACCACGCTCTCACAAGAATATATGGTTCTCAGACCATTATGTGCTAGCTGGGTTGTTCATGCAGGAGCTACAGACTCCAGTAGGAAGAGCTTAGCCAACTGTCTTCCACGATAAAAAGGCAAGGTGGAGCTAACAGATATGGCAGCTCTGCTTCTAGTTCCTAAGCAACTTTGCAGTATTTAGTTATTTCTTACATTATTAGCCAATAATTGTTTTTATATTATTACATACAGCCAGAAAGAACTTTGCGTTATCAGAGCAGCAGCAACTCACCAGCATTACGACCAGAAATACGACTTTTCCAAATTGGATCATTTGTTCGTACCCCCCAGGGCAATTAAACTTATTCCAGAGGCTGCTCCAAAACACAGCCAGCGGAGAAGAGGTATTCGGAGTAGACTTCTAGTCCGACTCGGTAGGCGGGCACACCATCCACCGCTTCCGAGTATACTACTTATTCAATATTCAGTCTCTGGATAATAAAGTAGACGAGCTCAGGGCTAGGATCTCCTTCCAGAGAGACATCAGGGATTGTAACATACTTAGGGATTGTAACATGTTTCACGTAATGTCCCAGTTCATACTGCCAGCTGGGTTCTCAGTACATCGCACATATATGAATAAAGAACTCTCCGGGAAGAAGAAAGGCGGGGGTGTATGTTTCATGATTAACTACTCGTGGTGTGATTGTGATAACCTACAGAAACTCAAGTCCTTTTGTTCACCCGACCTAGAATACCTCACAATCAAATGCCGACCATATTTTTACCTCCCAAGAGAATTCTCTTTGGTTATAGTCACAGCGTGCATATTCCCCCTCAAGCCAATACCACAACGGCCCTCAAAGAACTACACTGAACTTTATGCAAACTGGAAACCACATATCCTAAGGCCGCATTTATTGTAGCTGGGGATTTTAACAAAGCTAATTTGAGGAAAAGGCTACCCAAGATCTATCAACACATTGGTGGTAGTACTCGTGCTGGAAAATTTTGGACCACTGCTACTCTGCTTTTTTTTCTCTAAATGCCTACAAGGCATTCCCCTGCCCTCCCTTTGGCAAATCTGATCACGACTCCATTTTGCTCCTCCTTTCATATAGACAGAATCTCAAACAGGAAGTACCTGTGCAAAGTCTATTCAATGCTGGTCTGACCAATCGGACCAATCCATGCTTCAAGATTGTTTTGATCATGCGGACTGGGATATGGTCCGAGTAGCCTCTGAGAATAACATTGACAAATACACAGACACAGTGACTGAGTTAATCAGGAAGTGTATAGGAGATGTTGTACCCACTGTGACTATTAAAACCTACCCAAACCAAAAACCGTGGATAGATGGCAGCATTCATGCAAAACTGAAAGCGCGAACCACAGCATTTAACAATGGTGACTGGGAATATGACAGTCAAACAGACAAAACGTCAGTAGTCGCATTTCAATGGCTCAGACACAAGACGTATGTGGCAGGGTCTACAGACAAGCAAGGCTGCTAGCCCAGGCGGCATCGCTAGCTGCGTCCTCAGATAATGCGCAGACCAGCTGGCTGGAGTGTTTACGGACATATTCAATCTCTCCCTATCCCAGTCTGCTGTCCCCACTTGCTTCAAGATGTCCACTATTGTTCCTGTACCCAAGAAAGCAAAGGTAACTGAACTAAATTACTATTGCCCCATAACACTCACTTCTGTCATCATGAAGTGCTGTGAGAGGCTAGTTACGGATCATATCACCTCTACCTTACCTGACACCCTAGACTCACTTCAATTTGCTTACCGACCTAATAGATCCACAGACGATGCAATCGCCATCGCACTGCGCTATTCCATCTGGACAAGAGGAATACCTATGTAAGAATGCTGTTCATTGACTATAGCTCAGCATTCAACACCATAATATCCTCCAAACTCATCATTAAGCTAGGGGCCCTGGGTCTGAACCCCGCCCTGTGATGGGCTGCCCACAGGTGGCGAAGGTAGGAAAGAACACCTCCACTTCACTGATCCTCAACACAGGGGCCCCACAAGGGTGTGTGCTCAGCCCCCTCCTGTACTCCCTGTTCACCCATGACTGCGTGGCCACGCATGCCTCCACCTCAATCATCAAGTTTGCAGATGACACAACAGTAGTAGGGCTGATTACCAACAAGGACGAGACAGCCTACAAGGAGGAGGTGAAGGCCCTGGGAGTGTGGTGCCAGGAAAATAACCTCTCACTCAATGTAAACAAAACAAAGCAGTAGATTGTGGACTTCAGGAAACAGCAAAGGTAGCATGCCACTATCCACATCGACGGGACCACAGTGGAGTAGGTGGAAAGCTTCAAGATCCTCGGCGTAAACCTCACTGACAATCTGAAATGGCTAACCCACATAGACAGCGTGGTGAAGGCGCAACAGCGTCTCTTCAACCTCAGGAGGCTGAAGAAAATTTGCCTTGGCCCATAAAACCCTCACAAACTGTTACAGTTGCACAATTGAGAGCATCCTTTCGGGCTGTATCACCGCCCGATATGGCAACTGCACCGTCCACAACTACAGGGCTCTCCAGAGGGTGGTGTGGTGTGCCCAACGCATCACCGGGGGCAAACCATTCAGGACACCTACAGCACCCGATATCACAGGAAGGCCAAAAAGATAATCAAGGACATCAACCACCCGGGCCACGGCCTGTTCACCCCGCTATCATCTAGAAGTCGAGGTCAGTACAGGTGCATCAAAGCTGGGACCGAGAGACTGAAAAACAGCTTCTATCTCAAGGCTATCAGACTGTTAAATCGACATCACTAGTCGACTTCCTCCCGGTTACGCAACCCTTCACCTTAGAGGTTGCTGCCCTATATAAATGACTTGGAATCACTGGCCACTTTTATAATGGAACACTAGTCACTTTAATTATGTTTCAATAACGTTTACATACTGCTTTACTCGTCTCATATGTATATACTGTATTCTATTCTACTGTATTTTAGTCAATGCCACTCCAACATTGCTTGATCTAATATTTATATATTTCTTAATTCCATTCTTTAACTTTTAGATGTGCCTGTACTGTTGTGATTGTTAGATACTACTGCACTGCTGGAGCTAGGAACACAAGCATTTCGCCACACCCGCAATAACATGTGCTAAATATGTGTATGTCACCCATAACATTTGATTTGATACCAAACATGCCCCCTGACAACATTCTAATTGGGATTCTATTAGAATTGTACGGTCTTGAATGTACTGTAACGTTTGGTGCCAAAGTGGGCCTGATTTTGCCAGAATCTGTTTATCTATGGCACTGGTTAAAGGGAAATCTAGTATGGTGCTGGAGATAATAAATATGAGGTTAAAAAGTAGTGGAATTCCCCTTTAATGAAATTGCAAGTTGGTCTTACCTTCTGAGGTGCATTGATGACGCCGATATTGTATCCAAACTGAAAGGAGCCCAATACAGCAGTGAACACTGAGAGAGCAAGGGTTCCAGTCACTGTCTGTAGTGGACACACACAAGAGGAAGACAACACCTCTGTTATCAAGGTTAAATTGTGTGGTTGCTTGCAGAGCCATATACAGTGCCTTGCGAAAGTATTCGGCCCCCTTGAACTTTGCGACCTTTTGCCACATTTCAGGCTTCAAACATAAAGATATAAAACTGTATTTTTTTGTGAAGAATCAACAACAAGTGGGACACAATCATGAAGTGGAACGACATTTATTGGATATTTCAAACTTTTTTAACAAATCAAAAACTTAAAAATTGGGCGTGCAAAATTAATTAATACTTTGTAGCGCCACCTTTTGCTGCGATTACAGCTGTAAGTCGCTTGGGGTATGTCTCTCAGTTTTGCACATCGAGAGACTGAAATTTTTTCCCATTCCTCCTTGCAAAACAGCTCGAGCTCAGTGAGGTTGGATGGAGAGCATTTGTGAACAGCAGTTTTCAGTTCTTTCACCAGATTCTCGATTGGACTCAGGTCTGGACTTTGACTTGGCCATTCTAACACCTGGATATGTTTATTTTTTAACCATTCCATTGTAGATTTTGCTTTATGTTTTGGATCATTGTCTTGTTGGAAGACAAACCTCCGTCTAAGTCTCAGGTCTTTGCAGACTCCATCAGGTTTTCTTCCAGAATGGTCCTGTATTTGGCTCCATCCATCTTCCCATCAATTTTAACCATCTTCCCTGTCCCTGCTGAAGAAAAGCAGGCCCAAACCATGATGCTGCCACCACCATGTTTGACAGTGGGGATGGTGTGTTCAGCTGTGTTGCTTTTACGCCAAACATAACGTTTTGCATTGTTGCCAAAAAGTTCAATTTTGGTTTCATCTGACCAGAGCACCTTCTTCCACATGTTTGGTGTGTCTCCCAGGTGGCTTGTGGCAAACTTTAAACGACACTTTTTATGGATATCTTTAAGAAATGGCTTTCTTCTTGCCACTCTTCCATAAAGGCCAGATTTGTGCAATATACGACTGATTGTTGTCCTATGGACAGAGTCTCCCACCTCAGCTGTAGATCTCTGCAGTTCATCCAGAGTGATCATGGGCCTCTTGGCTGCATCTCTGATCAGTCTTCTCCTTGTATGAGCTGAAAGTTTAGAGGGACGGCCAGGTCTTGGTAGATTTGCAGTGGTCTGATACTCCTTCCATTTCAATATTATCGCTTGCACAGTGCTCCTTGGGATGTTTAAAGCTTGGGAAATCTTTTTGTATCCAAATCCGGCTTTAAACTTCTTCACAACAGTATCTCGCACCTGCCTGGTGTGTTCCTTGTTCTTCATGATGCTCTCTGCGCTTTTGGCGGACCTCTGAGACTATCACAGTGAATGTGCATTTATACGGAGACTTGATTACACACAGGTGGATTGTATTTATCATCATTAGTCATTTAGGTCAACATTGGATCATTCAGAGATCCTCACTGAACTTCTGGAGAGAGTTTGCTGCACTGAAAGTAAAGGGGCTGAATAATTTTGCACGCCCAATTTTTCAGTTTTTGATTTGTTAAAAAAGTTTGAAATATCCAATAAATGTCGTTCCACTTCATGATTGTGTCCCACTTGTTATTGATTCTTCACAAAAAAATACAGTTTTATATCTTTATGTTTGAAGCCTGAAATGTGGCAAAAGGTCGCAAAGTTCAAGAGGGCCGAATACTTTCGCAAGGCACTGTATTTAGATTTAAATATGTGTCTCTGGTTGTTCATAAAGGGAAACAAGGACTGTTGGATTGTGCCCATTGGTGAGGGATACAGAGAGGATGGATAACTTAGAAAGGCATGGTTTGTTGCAAAAACAACCTAACCCCCCAGACACACACGCGACAGCCTCTCTAATATCCACTATTTATAACTGTGATACCAATGGGAAAGGATCTTTCTAGCTGTGGCCAGGACTTAACTGTGTATCGTGTGATTGGGTGACTGAACGCTGAGTTCCATCCTAGTTCCCGTCTAGGTTGAAGATGACAATATATATACAGTATATATAAAGTATATTTGCGTTCTATGTTCCCATCAGTCCACAGGCACCTGTTACCATGGCGACTGACAGCTTGGGGCTCTGGGAGAGACTAACCAGGCTTTCCTAGTGCTTACATCTGTTTACCTTCGACACAGCAAGCTGACTGGCTCTAGCAGCCTTCCCAACATACCACTGAATTCACAATAGTTAAACATGGGTTGTAATGCACAGTTACTTAGTTCATATCCGATATTAACTAGATAGGGTTAACAGTTTCCTTCTCCAAAAATGTTATCAATATGTTATGTTATTAATGATAACATATACATGGTGTTCACTGTTATGTTTTATTTAAACTATACAAGACTTTGCAAAGCATTTCCCCTCTGAGGACATCATTCTATTCTATTTTATGCTATTCTGAAAAATGGTAGAATGGTTCATTAATAAATGTCCAAATGTGTGTGCATATTACATTAGAATCCTACACCTGGTTGAGTTTGTGTCGGAGGTGTGTCTGTCTGTGTTGCTGTGACATGATGACCTTGCAGTGTTGAGTACCCAGATAGGGCGTGTTTTGTCAACATAAAAGCAAAACAAAGGTAAAGTGTGTGCATGTGTTTGTCTAAGCAGTGGCGTAAGGCAACAAAGTAAAAATACTTTGAAGTACTTAAGTTATTTTTGGGGGTATCTGTACTTTACTTCTTATATTTTTGACTACTTTTACTTTTACTCCACTACATTCCTAAAGAAAATATGTAACTTTTACTCCCATATAGTTTCCCTGACACCAAAAAGTACTTGTTACATTTCGAATGCTTAGCAGGACAGGAAAATGGTACAATTTACATACTTGTCAAGAGAGAACATGTGGTCATCCCTACTGCCTCTGATCTGGTGGACTAACTAAACCCAAATGCTTAGTTTGTAAATGATTTCTGAGTGCGGCTCTGGCTATTCGTAAATAAAAAAGTAAATTGTGCTGTCTGGTTTGCTTAATATATTGAATTGATTTATAGCATTTACTTTCACTTTTGATACTGAAGTATATTTTAACAATTCCATTTGCTTTTTGATACTTAAGTACATTTAAAACCAAATACTTTTAGACTTTTACTCAAGTAGTATTTTACTGGGTGACTTTGCACTTTTACTTGAGTAATTTTCTATTTAGGTATCTTTACTTTTACTCATGTATGACAATTGGGTACTTTTTCAGCCACTGTGTGTGTGTGTGTGTGTGTGTGTGTGTGTTTCTGTTAAAAAGGCCCTTAAAGACCATGATTGACCTGCCAACGAACCAATCGCTGCTCCCGTGTGTCCTCTAATTACCTTGCCGGGGCCCGCCTACTGGGCGTGGCTAATCTGATAAAGTGAGGGAAATGGACACATGGGAGCAGAGCTAGCAATAAAGAAGTGTTTGCTGTGTTAAATAGTGTAAGTAGCTATATTTGAGAGTTGATAGGAAAGTCGGTTTTGCAGGGATTGATGTTTGTACTCGTTTGTGTGCTAGGCTAATCATTTGTTAACATGACCTGCCTAGCCTGCTACATGTTTGTAGCCCACTGCGAATCATAACGATGACTACATGGGAGCTGTTCAGTCTGATGCCATTGTCTCACACTTCAGCCCTTATTGTGCAGATATAGTGCATATTTACTGGTATAATTGTATGTTACAATGATGGTGCCTTTCCCACATTATTTCCAGGCCCAGTGCTTGATCTGAGTCGTATAGCATACCTGGCTAATGCTAGCTTCAGACCCTACCTGGGTCTGTTTACTATATAACCACACTGTTTGATTCAGGCACTGCAATATGATGCATGTTTTATATTTATAGTGTACAATTGAGAACATTATTTAGTTTAACTTGTGATACAGTAGTGAGTATACATGTATGCCTAATTGCCTTGTCTAGCCTAACTTTTCATGTTTAATTTAGATTTCCATTTCTCTTCCCTCCTAGAAAGCACACACCCTGTTGTATAAGTATCCAATGTGAAATGGAGTGCCTTGTGGTGACAAAAAAACGTGTCCTGACAGGCGTTTGCTCTGTTGCCCGACATCCCTGTGGTCCTTCACACATCCCTGAATCTAGTGTTTTAGTAGAGGTTGTCCAGACACTTCCTGTTTTTTTTGTGTGCCCGAGAGACCCACATTGTACAACAACAAAAAAAGAACCTAAGGGTCGTGTTCCATTTCACTTCATAGAATGGGCTTTACAACATTTCAACTGTAGCCTGCATATGTAGAACATATTGGGAAATACATATTGGGAAAGAAATGGGCTGATGTTAAGACCTTGTTTTCATCGTCTCCAGTTCTCTGAAGTGCCTTTTCTTGATCTTTTCTATTTTGCCACAAACAATGAGCAGGAAGAAAAATACAAAGATGCTGCAATTCTGATCATATTTTTGAATATATGTACTAGTTTAGTGTTTTTTGTATGAGCTGTGGTATGTAACACAAACCGGTGGAACTGGGTCACCTACCAACCCATATTCATCTCAGGCCTGACCTGTAAGCAGGTATCTCCTGGTCAAGGTCACTATAGGACAAATAAGGGCTCACATTGTTTTGACAATCTTCCTGAAAGTAGAATGTTTGTTAGAGCCATATATTTAGAGGGTCTGGAATACTTTTAGAATGTGAAAGTCTAATTTGAGACATTCAGTTACATAGCGTTTTTTACATATTCCCCGTGTAACGTTATTGGGGTTCTAAATGTAAATGCTCATAATGCCGATTCTGATGGATGAATAGCAATTGCTATAATTATTCTAAAATCACAACGTTTCATTCGCGGAAATTAGTTCACATTTTTAATATTCCATATTTCACTGATGACACATTTTTCGAAGGCGTTCATATGAACCAGTCATTTCGTCAGGTGTGGAAGAGTCATCCCTCACCTGAGATAAGAAAGTGAAAGGGGATGAGAACGAAGAGATAAAGAGGCAACTTTTAGCTGGGTGGAGAGATCAATTAGCCTATTGTAAACGTTCTTAATGGCTCTCTAAAACGTGGATTACAAAATGTAAATAATGTATGTATTTAATGGATATTTATACTGTTATAGACTTTTTATAAACAAAATATAAATTTAAATTCACACATGCAGAGACATGGGTTAGGCTACTGAAAATCGGTCTCAATAGGCTATAACCTATGCGTAAATTCTACTCCATGCATCAGAGGCTACTCATTGTTAGTGAGCATGAAAACATTTCATATTTTCTTATAAAAACGAGTAATGTTGACAATACCTCCACTCCAAGTTGCTGAAACCCAGGCGGCATGGCTTTGACCGCGTGAGACACCAATTACAGTCCGTGACAGTTGTCCCGCTCCCCCACGCACACTCCCAACTGGACACGACGTGAAAACCCTCACTTGGAATATGGACAATAAGCCTGGCACTTGTATTAAATGTTGACCGGTAAAGTCAAATCCAAGGCTAAAATTGAAACACAAGTGAAAAGCGACAAGGTTGCAACAGTTCAAAAGTTTTAACTCTGAGTCTCCTCGCTTTGAAGTTCGTGGCGAGTCCGGGTCTACCTTGGATAGAATGACATTGGCGCACACCTCTCTTGGTATTTTCTAAATGAGAGAGGGAGGGTGTGAGGGGTGACTGGAGGGAGTTTCAGCCGTCACAGAGGTCGTCTTTTGCGGCAAGATGAAAGCAGGAGCTGTATTGACCTTATTCACCATTGGCTGAAGTCAAGAGGAGTGTTATCTGTACACAGAACGGCCAATGTGATTCCTACTAGGTTTGCACTTTCAGATTCTGTAAGTCTCCTTTTAAATATTGGACATATGTAAGTATGTGAAAAAGCACCAATCATGTGATGAATCATGCAATTGTTAAAAGCACTATAAAAAGTGCAGTAGGCTAGTTGGTCTAAAGTATTCCCTAACTCTTAAACCTTATGTGATGTTTTGCACTACCAAGAAGAATGGTTACAATTGGATGAAATGCAATTGAAGAAGACATTTCATTTTATTGATTAGATTGATACCTGGCAGAAAAATGTGAATCTATGAAAAAGGGACTGTCCAGATTTGTTGGCCACTGCGCTGCAGGGAATTACCTGCAAAGGTTGAACGCCTGGCATTTTGGAGATAATATGGAACTCAAGCCAATGTCCATCACCACCTATCTGGACTTATAACTCAACACTTCTTCTGGACAGCTCGGGGCTTGTCTGCATTGGACTGGCTCCCATTGTCTATCTTTCTGCGGTCCTAAATTCTTTTGCTATTTTAGAACACATGCCAAAGGGGTCATGCTCCCCACCAGTACACTGCAGCGAGCTCACCCCATCCACTACAACCCCACCCCCCAAAATATGAATTCCCAAGGCAACAGGTGGGCCCTAAATTGGGAACATACCACTTGGGGACATACCACTTGGGGACAGCAAGCAGGTGTGGATTAGGAGGTGTGTCTCAGAAGGGGTGGTGAGGGGCAAGGTAGGACCTGCCAAAAACACAATGGAAAAATGTCTGGTCTAGACACAATCCAACTTGCGCTCTCCCTCACCCCCTGTGAACACACCCCCAACTCACACCACTCTCTCTTCCTCCTCAGCCCTCCCCTACCCTTCCTCCATTCATCCCTCCCTCTCTCCCTTTATCTACTCTGATCTAAGGCACAGATTGAGAAAGAGGGGCCGAACCTGACACCATCTTCCAAAGCCAGGGCACCAGGCCAGTGAGTCATGTGTATGGCCCACACTAAATGAGGAAGAAACTCTATACCAGGAGAACAGTGGCCCAAGGACTCCAAACCACTAGACCACATAGCATGAGGGTATTAGGCATCCATGGATAGACACGCTGATGTATAATACCTGTTAAAACCAACTGAACTAGCTCAAACAAAGATAAACTCTAGTTGTGAGTGTCAAAAATATATAGGGGGATGATGCACACACATCAGTGCTTAATCTGTAAATCAGGTGGTGCCGGAACAAAAAGTGTGCATGAGAGGGGGGTGACCTGGGGCTCTCGGAGGTACTGGAAAATCACCTTCATAATAAAGCATTGCATGCATTGCATATCATCGCATTTGTGTAGTGGTCTAGACTAGTGTCGTAACTTTACTTTCATTAATCTCATGACTGTTATTTATCTAATCAACTAACTATGTTTAATTGTTACCCAATTAAATTAATCATGTGACAATTAACTCATTAGGATCTGGGGCACCACGAGAGCGGTTCTTTAAAGGGTTATCTCCCGAATTAAACTCGAAAAAGGTCTTTACCAATTATATCCATAAACTCTTATTAATCATAACCTCGTATCATATCGTCATTCTGAACAGTCGTAACCTCCTGCATCTGCAAAAACCCCGGCCTTGCATTTGATTCAATTTCACACACATTGGTTTCATTATTTATTTACTAGCTAACTAAATGGTAACACAGGAAGACTTAATACGTTAGAAACAGGTCCCTAGCGGACTGACACAATATGGCGGCTTGTTACAAAAGACATGGATAGGGCGAGAGACAGAGACACTTAATGTTGGTACATTTTAGAAACGACTCTCATAGTAATCATACACTTGCACACGAACCGCCGCCCGTTTGGAGTAAGAAATCATGAATTTATGTCTTGGTTCTTTGTGTATTTCTGTCGGAACCAGTCCTTCTTGGAAAGGATGTTGGGCCTTTTTGCGGCACGCTTGTAAGGCTCCGATTGTCCAAAAGGGGTCCCCACCCATCTCATACTGTTGCTCTCCTCTGCAGTCGCCCGGCATCCGGTGACCCGCTGTGTAGTCCCGAAAAGAACGACAGAGCTCACTCTGCTTCCACTCGCTCTGGAAGATAATTCTATGAAGATAGGCTAGCCAGCCGTGTCGATGGTTCTCAGTGGGGCGATGAGAGTAGCGCATTACGGTGTTTTGAGAAGAGTAGTAGAATGGTCCCACTTAAATGAGCTTTTCTAGATAAATCGGCCATACCAGTGATTGTCTGGGATGTGACTCGTTTCTACCTCGTGTTGCGATTTTGGACTTCAAACCACTTTGAACGTGAGCTGCAGTTCGACACCTTTCTGGTCTGATATGTTCATTCTTAACCCATCGTTTTATACAGTTTGTTCAAAAGGGGTGGTTGGTGAGGCTGACAAGCTCTCTGACCTCACTCAAGGGGGCGGTGACTACTTACTTGTACAAAGTTATAGGGACAATTTCCTCATAGTTTCTAAGATCCCACCTCTCTCAAAATAACAACCAAACAACATTCGTGGTCTTTGGGTCTCCTCTGACCATTCCCCACATTGTCTGTTAGAAATATTTTTCCAGTATTTGCTTAGGAACGTGTTACGAGTTTTGGCGGGAACATGTCTGTGAAACAAAAGCACATTCCTGTGTGAATTTAGAGAGGGAGATGTCTGAATGTTCTTGTCCTTGATTTGCAACAGGGTGTGAGCTGTCAACCCACCGCCAGTTCCCTCCTCCCCCCTATGTGGGTGAGAGAGGGTCTGGTTGAAGTAATTTATTGCCAAGCTGATCTGACCTATTTGGATCCTTACAGTACAGTCATGACAGTAGAGTAGACGTGCTTGCAGATTTTTTTATTTGTTGCCTAGGGCCCGGAAAAATTGTGCCTTTTTATAAATTCTATGTAATTTTACATGACTGGACACTTTAGCAGAGTCTTACTTTAATAGCGCACAAATGATTTAAATGTGAGGCTATTTTGACACTGACAAACTGAGAATGTGAGATCATTAAAAAACGACCTCGTCTTGAATCCATCAATAGCCTGAAGGAAACATACATATAGTATAATATGAGGAGTAATTTATAGTCCTAAAAAAGCTTTCCAGTTTGAATGACTCACCCAATTGCACACAGCTCACTCATCAGCGATGGTCGATGAGCTCGTGCCAAAAGCCTCTCTCTCGGTTTAGTTTGCAAAAACAATGCTGTTCACTCAATAGGCCTATTTGGAAGTAGCCTACAGAGAGAGAAGTATTTTTGTTTCAGCAGGAGCCATTTGCTTTCCAAACTGTGCTATCCCATGATTGTATTTGAAATATTGCAAAATGCCTGTTTTGGCTGCATGCAGTTCACTGACAGATTTGCCACACGCTCCCAACTGTAGGCAATGCCTTGTGATTGGGCTACACACAATCCAAGCTAGGCTATAAAAAATAAATATGTAAAAAAATAAAAAGTCTATTGATCCTCGGTGGCTACTCCTGGTGTAGTCTTCTGAATGAGTTCACTTCTGAACAGTTGGCAGTAATTCTAGAACTTTGGCAAATGTATTTCAATTTAGAAACGTCCTCTCACTGTCAACTGCGTTTCTTTTCAGCAAACTTAACATGTGTAAATATTTGTATGACGATAACACAATTCAACAACAGACATAAACTGAACAAGTTCCACAGACATGTGACTAACAGAAATGAAATAATGTGTCCCTGAACAAATGGGGGGTCAAAATCAAAAGTAACAGTCAGTATCTGGCATTAAGCACTGCAGTGCATCTCCTTCTCATGGACTGCACCAGATTTGTCAGTTCTTGCTGTGAGATGTTACACCACTCTTCCAACAAGGCCCTAGCCCTCACCCTCCGATCCAACAGTTCCCAGACGTGCTCAATGGGATTGAGATCAGAGAGAATAAAGTAGACCGCACACGTCAAACGTATGATTTATGACCCTATGTCCGGATGACGTGTGCATGCCCATATTTGGGCATCCGGTCAGGACATCCTGGCGGGAACTGATCACGTGTTTATGCCCACGTTCCTGTTCCTGTTCTCACGTGTTAGAGGGTGTGCTAATTTATGCATATATTGTATCTATTCCTTTAAAGTTGTCATGATGATTGATGTCTAGGTACCTGGTTGAACTGGGGGGGTCTGTGTTTGAACTTTTGAAAGAAAATGGCCCCACACCCCCTATTTTATTGCCCTTAGGGTTGTTGTCTATGAAGCAGGAATGTCTGGGAGGGGGATTGTGTGTGTGTGTGTGTGTGTGTGTGTGTGTGTGTGTGTGTGTGTGTGTGTGTGTGTGTGTGTGTGTGTGTGTGTGTGTGTGTGTGTGTGTGTGTGTGTGTGTGTGTGTGGGGGGGTATGTCTCTGCATGGGGTGTTAGAAACAAGGTCCCTTCGCATTGTGTACATTTCAAGCTTTCAACAACAATAAGACAAACATCTAAATAATGTTTCTCGGCCTAACACACTGTTGAGTTTCCTATTTAGTTCTCTTTATATGTCTATGCACCGAGTTTCCAGGTGACTCCAGCCTATGGATGTTCGGTGCAAGTACACCGGGGAGATTAGAACCCCAAAGTAATAGGGGGTAAGAAAGATCCTAAAGGTAATTTCAGATTCAGGTTTAGGGTGTAATAACTCTAGGGAAACCGCATTTTACACTATGTACAGACATAGAGAGCCAACACATAAAGGTGTAACAGGGATGAATGGATATTCAATGTACAACAGGAGTCTTCTGTAACCTGCAATACGTTTTAAATATGTTTTACATACATCCATGACTGAATGGTTTCACAAACTCCCTTTAAAGGTTTTGTAAGAAAGTTGTAACAGGCCTCATTCAATAGTCTAGAGATGAACCTAGAGACACCAAAACATCAATGTTAAGAGCAGCATATACATAGTTTTTACACGTATTCTAGAATAATTTAAGGTCAATAAAGATTTGATGCAAAATAATGAAAGCATAATGTAGTTCAGATTGAGCACAATCAGCAGGGCGGGCGATAGAGTACACAACTGTATCAACGGCTTGAATTTCGGACAAAATAATATTATGAATGTATACAATATATTTGTTTATTAGACATTCCAACATATAACACAATATTGAGATACTAAAAAATGTATATGCAACATTTTCTCAACTGTCATCCTCGTGCTTTTTGCTTTATAGGTATGCTCTGCTAGTCCTAAATCCAGACATAATCCACACATATGTGATTGTTATAACTGGTCTACGTTGTGGGGGAACAAACTTCTGTTTTGGTGAGCTTTCATAAATGGGGTCAAAATAAATATGCTAGAAGCGATTAGGAACAAGGATGTATTTCCCAGAAACTAATAGTGTATATCATTGGTAACTCACGTTATCATGGTTCAATGATAGGTGTTCCATTCTGTGGACTGAGAATAGAAAATACTTTGCACAACACATGCATTTAGATTATAAAAGAGTTGTAAAAACGATGTATACAGTGCCTTGCGAAAGTATTCGGCCCCCTTGAACTTTGTGACCTTTTGCCACATTTCAGGCTTCAAACATAAAGATATAAAACTGTATTTTTTTGTGAAGAATCAACAACAAGTGGGACACAATCATGAAGTGGAACAGCATTTATTGGATATTTCAAACTTTTTTAACAAATCAAAAACTGAAAAATTGGGCGTGCAAAATTATTCAGCCCCCTTAAGTTAATACTTTGTAGCGCCACCTTTTGCTGCGATTACAGCTGTAAGTCGCTTGGGGTATGTCTCTATCAGTTTTGCACATCGAGAGACTGACATTTTTTCCCATTCCTCCTTGCAAAACAGCTCGAGCTCAGTGAGGTTGGATGGAGAGCATTTGTGAACAGCAGTTTTCAGTTCTTTCCACAGATTCTCGATTGGATTCAGGTCTGGACTTTGACTTGGCCATTCTAACACCTGGATATGTTTATTTTTGAACCATTCCATTGTAGATTTTGCTTTATGTTTTGGATCATTGTCTTGTTGGAAGACAAATCTCCGTCCCAGTCTCAGGTCTGTTGCAGACTCCATCAGGTTTTCTTCCAGAATGGTCCTGTATTTGGCTCCATCCATCTTCCCATCAATTTTAACCATCTTCCCTGTCCCTGCTGAAGAAAAGCAGGCCCAAACCATGATGCTGCCACCACCATGTTTGACAGTGGGGATGGTGTGTTCAGCTGTGTTGCTTTTACGCCAAACATAACGTTTTGCATTGTTGCCAAAAAGTTCAATTTTGGTTTCATCTGACCAGCGCACCTTCTTCCACGTTTGGTGTGTCTCCCAGGTGGCTTGTGGCAAACTTTAAACAACACTTTTTATGGATATCTTTAAGAAATGGCTTTCTTCTTGCCACTCTTCCATAAAGGCCAGATTTGTGCAATATACGACTGACTTTGTCCTATGGACAGAGTCTCCCACCTCAGCTGTAGATCTCTGCAGTTCATCCAGAGTGATCATGGGCCTCTTGGCTGCATCTCTGATCAGTCTTCTCCTTGTATGAGCTGAAACTTTAGAGGGACGGCCAGGTCTTGGTAGATTTGCAGTGGTCTGATACTCCTTCCATTTCAATATTATCGCTTGCACAGTGCTCCTTGGGATGTTTAAAGCTTGGGAAATATTTTTGTATCCAAATCCGGCTTTAAACTTCTTCACAACAGTATCTCGGACCTGCCTGGTGTGTTCCTTGTTCTTCATGATGCTCTCTGCGCTTTTAACGGACCTCTGAGACTATCACAGTGCAGGTGCATTTATACGGAGACTTGATTACACACAGGTGGATTGTATTTATCATCATTAGTCATTTTAGGTCAACATTGGATCATTCAGAGATCCTCACTGAACTTCTGGAGAGAGTTTGCTGCACTGAAAGTAAAGGGGCTGAATAATTTTGCACGCCCAATTTTTCAGTTTTTGATTTGTTAAAAAAGTTTGAAATATCCAATAAATGTCGTTCCACTTCATGATTGTGTCCCACTTGTTATTGATTCTTCACAAAAAAATACAGTTTTATATCTTTATGTTTGAAGCCTGAAATGTGGCAAAAGGTCGCAAAGTTCAAGGGGGCCGAATACTTTCGCAAGGCACTGTATGTTGTTTTCTCGAGTGTACGAAAATTATTCTAATGATTGAAGTGTATGTACCTAGTAGGTTGTACTAGTATATACGTTAAGCTGACTTAACATATTTATGAGTTAGTTAATGAAGAAGCTGAATATAAAAAGTGTGGCTTCTTACATAGAAATGGGTCAGGCCTCTTGCTCAATAGCACAAAGCAGATCATTCAATCTATGTTCTTACTGGTTCTAGACTATGTTGAAATAATCTAAATGAATGCAGCGACCACTTCATTAAAAATTATAGATGCATTTGACCGTAGACCATTTTGTTTTATAATGGGTACATGTTCAGTACACATCCCTGCATTCTATATTATAAAGTCGGCTGTCGGTCTTTGAGGTCACTTAGGTCAATTTGTTGCTCTCTATGCCTTTATAAATCTCATTGACCTACTATAAACTCCCTCAGTTGTAAACATCTACAATAATCATTAGACGTACGCGTCAGAGTTATCATACCCAGTGTCGGGTAAATCAGCTCTTTGTCCCCCCCTTACATGGGGAATAATCTCCAAGCTGCTCTTAACATTGATGTTTTGGTGTCTCTAGGTTCATCTCTAGACTGTTGAATGAGGCCTGTTACAACTTTCTTACGAAACCTTTAAAGGGAGTTTGTGAAACCATTCAGTGGTTGATGTATGGTTGATGTATTGCAGGTTACAGAAGACTCCTGTTGTACTTTGAATCGCCACTCATCCCTGTTAGATCTTGATGTGTTGGCTCTCTATGTATGTACATGTTTATAATCCACATAGTGTGAATATTGTTTTCCATAAAGTTAATAACCCCCTAAACCGAAATATGAAATTACCTTGAGGATCTTTCTTACCCCCTATTACTTTTAGGGTTCTAATCTCCCTCGTAAGGCTTGCTAGTTATGTCAAATGTTAGGAAGACCTGTTGGTTGTAACAAAAACCAAACATAAAAATTACATTTGACCCCATCTTTTCACATACTTTTTATATGGGTGTTTTTTAATTTAGCATGTTGTATGGCTCCAGCCACTTGGAGGCTCGGTGCATGTACAAAGAAAAAGTACCCAACTCAGCCATTGCTGTATGTTAACTGAAATAAAGGCAATGCATGTAGTCCTGCTAAGGTTTTCATTGTTTTCTTGTCAGAGTTTTATGGTTTTGCGTATTTGGGCACAGTACACTGTGGCCTGAGCCAGTTATCACTTTGTTTTCTATTCTTTTTAAAAACGTTTTTTTTATGTCTTAATTACATCAAAATGTGGGGCAGAACTGATACAGTAGTGCACAGAGAAAGCTCTGAACATAAAAAAAATATTAGCTTGAGACGGTCATCATGAACGAATTGGAGGGGCTTGGCCTTCCAAATCTCAGTTCTTCTTTGTAAGCTGACCATGTCTGACACATTTTCATATTGCAACTATAAGAGTAATACGTAGCATTTTAAAACAACTCAAAACAGTGGCCAATAGGATTTCAATCCCGATATTCCCATTGGGGCCTTTCCTAAAATGGCAACAAAAAAAACACAAAAAAATGGAGAGGACCGCATTATATGCTGTCGTAATAGGGTTCAGGATCAGATCAAGCCTATTGGGCATTCTTGATCAATTATTAATATTTTTTATATATTTTTTTGTTGTTGAATTTTTACCCATTTTTCTCCCCAATTTCGTGGTATCCAATTGTTGTAGTAGCTACTATCTTGTCTCATCGCTACAACTCCCGTACGGGCTCGGGAGAGACGAAGGTTGAAAGTCATGCGCCCTCCGATACACAACCCAACCAGCCGCACTGCTTCTGAGACAAGGACATCCCTACCGACCAAGCCCTCCCTAACCCGGACGACGCTAGGCCAATTGTGCGTCGCCCCACGGACCTCCCGGTTACGACAGAGCCTGGGCGCGAACCCAGGGACTCTGATGGCACAGCTGGCGCTGCAGTACAGCGCACTTAACCACTGCATTGATCAATTATTGATCCAAAAAAGACACACACCGGTTCTGGGTTAATTCCATAGCTGTTTGCATGGCTTGGTAGTGTATTAGCCAGGTATGAGACATGATAAATAATACAATTTAAGTAAAGTATAAAATAAACAGTATTATCCTAAATTGAGAGATTAATTAAAAATCACATCATCATAATCTTTCAGAATGTACCTGTTTTCCATATAGAATGACATGTATACAGATTATATTACAACTTTTTGTGTTTTGTCTTGACAGACCGGGGTGAGAGCGAAAACGAGAGCTTCCCGTTCCCGGGGTGAGATACAATTTTAAAACCATTTTATTTTATTCAAAATATTTAGTACATACAGTTTAAAGCACATTATAATTAAACATTTGTACTATTCCTTTCTTACAGATAAAGGGGGAAACACCTAATTTATCCAACGGCATTAATTAATAAGATGGGTAGAAAATGGATCTGTTTAAGTCATAAGTAAAGGCCTTTCATAAAGAGGCTGTCATGATTGACTGTGGCACATATTTAACACGTATTGCTTGTTACCGAAGACTACTGTTGTATATTGAATATCCACTAGCAGATTTTTGTAGCATCTCCTCTATATCTGTCATGTTACTGTGGTCTTATTAAAAGTCAATAAACATGTGCGTAAAATGTACACTTTTGTTTGACTGTAGATTTGTTTAAGCCCACCAAGAAACACCTGATTTATCACACAGCATTAATGAATAAGATGGGTAGAAAATGAAACTGTTTAAGTCATAAGTAAAGGCCTTTCATAAAGAGGCTGTCATGATTGACTGTGGCACATATTTAACACGTATTGCGTGTTACAGAAGATTACTCTTGTACATTGAATATCCATTCATCCCTGTTACACCTTTATGTGTTGGCTCTCTATGTCTGTACATAGTGTAAAATGGGGTTTCCCTAAAGTTATTAAACCCTAAACCTGAATCTGAAATTACCTTTAGGATCTTTCTTACCCCCTATTACTTTGGGGTTCTAATCTCCCCGGTGTACATGCACCGAACATCCATAGGCTGGAGTCACCTGGAAGCTCGGTGCATAGACATATAAAGAGAACTAAATAGGAAACTCAACAGTGTGTTAGGCCGAGAAACATTATTTAGATGTTTGTCTTATTGTTGTTGAAAGCTTGAAATGTACACAATGCGAAGGGACCTTGTTTCTAACACCCCATGCAGAGACATACCCACACACACACACACACACACACACACACACACACACAATCCCCCTTCCAGACATTCCTGCTTCATAGACAACAACCCTAAGGGCAATAAAATAGGGGGTGTGGGGCCATTCTCTTTCAAAAGTTCAAACACAGACCCCCCCAGTTCAACCAGGTATCTGGACATCAATCATCATGACAACTTCAAAGGAATAGATACAATATATGCATAAATTAGCACACCCACTAACGCGTGAGAACAGGAACAGGATGCTTAATCATGTGATCAGTTCCCGCCAGGATGTCCTGCCCGGATGCCCAAATATGGGCATGCACACGTCATCCGGACATAGGGTCATAAATCATACATTTGACGTGTGCCGTCTACTTTATTCTCTCTGAGATCCGGGCTCATCGCTGGCCATGGCAGAACACTGACATTCCTGTCTTGCAAGAAATCACAGTTAGAACGAGAAGTATGGCTGGTGGCATTGTCATGCTGGAGGGTCATGTCAGGATGAGCCTGCAGAAAGGGTACCACATGAGGGAGGATGTCTTCCCTGTAACGCACAGCATTGAGATTGCCTGCAATGACAACAAGCTCAATCCGATGATGCTGTGACACACCGCCCCAGACCATGACGGACCCTCCACCACCAAATCGATCCCGCTCCAGAGTACAGGCCTCGGTATGACGCTCATTCCTTCGACGATAAACGCGAATCCAACCATCACCCCTGGCGACCACTCACCGCGACTTGTCAGTGAAGATAACTTTTTGCCAGTCCTGTCTGGTCCAGCGACGGTGGGTTTGTGCCCATAGGCGACTTTGTTGCCAGTGATGTCTGGTGAGGACCTGCCTTACAACAGGCCTCAGTCCAGCCTCTCTCAGCCTATTGCGGACAGTCTGAGCATTGATGGAGGGATTGTACGTTCCTGGTGTAACTCGGGCAGTTGTTGCCATCCTGTACCTGTCCCGCAGGTGTGATGTTCGGATGTACCAATCCTGTGCAGGTGTTGTTACACGTGGTCTGCCACTGCGAGGATGATCAGCTGTCCGCCCTGTCTCCCTGTAGCACTGTCTTAGGCGTCCCACAGTACGGACATAGCAATGTATTGCCCTGGCCACATCTGCAGTCCTCATGCCTCCATGCAGCATGCCTAAGGCACGTTCACACAGATGAGCACGGACCCTGGGCATCTTTCTTTTGGTGTTTTTCAGAGTCAATAGAAAGGATGTTTCTGTGACCTTAATTACCTACTGTCTGTAAGCTGTTAGTGTCTTAACGACCGTTCCATAGGTTCATGTTCATTAATTGTTTATGATTCATTGAACAAGCTTGGGTAACAGTGTTTAAACCCTTTACAAGGGTTTAAATCTGTGAAGTTATTTGTATTTTTACAAATTATCTTTGAAAGACAGGGTCCTGAGAAAGGGACGTTTCTTTTTTTGCTGAGTTTAGTACCATGGATAATTTAGCTATTTCAATTTCAATTTTAGGACCCCTGTAGATCTATATGTAAATCTATCTAAAAATTATTGGATAAAATATTGAATTTTGCCTTTACTACTATAGCCCATAGAAACACATTGAATAACACATTCATAATGGAAAAACAATTTTAAAAAATACAATAAAATTAAAACTAACAAAGAATAAAGTTTTGAAGTGTCTGTCCTATATCTAGGAGATATAAGGAAGGACACATTTAACCCCTTTTTGTTGGTACATTCCTACCTCCGTAAGTCCATTCATTTTTGTCACATGCGGAAGAGCACCATCGTGTTTTGTTCCATATTAGTTTATAGGCCAAACCATTCAGACGCTACAGACGTTTTTTGTGAGAAGAACGATTGTCTCATGGTCTGACAAACACTGCTGTAGCGTGGCCACCTTCCACTGCAGATGCGGAAGGCCGACATAGGCGGATGCTGTGGATTGAGACACAGCCCATGCAAAAAACAACTCTAGTTTAAACTGACAAGTTTTGTATTATGTTACTTAGATTGACGCACAGGAATTTAAGGAATGTATAAAAAAAGTCCTTAGAACGCTTTTTCTGGAGTGATGAATCATGCTTCACCATCTGGCAGTCCGACGGACGAATCTGGGTTTGACGGATGCCAGGAGAACGCTACCTGTCGAATGCACAGTGCCAACTGTAAAGTTGGGTGGAGGAGGAATAATTGTCTTGGGCTGTTTTTCATGGTTCGGGCTAGGCCCCTTAGTTCCAGTGAAGGGAAATCTTAACGCTAAAGCGTTGCCAACTTTGTGGCAACAGTTTGGAGAAGGCCCTTTCCTGTTTCCTGTTGCATGATAATGCCCCCGTGCTCAAAGCGAGGTCCATACAGAAATGGTTTGTCAAGATCGGTGTAGAAGAACTTGACTGGCCTGCACCTTAACCCCATCAAACACCTTTGGGATGAATTGGAACTACGGCTAACTAACTTAGTCACGTCAAAAAGTGCAGCCAGAATAACAGCAAAGTAGCTTCTTTTGCATTTGTTTAAGCTGTTTTATAGTAACATTTGTTTGGCCACATCCATAACAATGAGCTAATGAGGCGCGAAAAATCTGCTTACTCGTCAGGACACTGTTGTTCAGAGGAGCTGGCCAACAACACAGCTAACACAATCACTTCAAACTGAAGCTGGAAAGACCGCAAACTAGCTGTACTTGGTTTCGTTTGACCCTTTTTTCAATTTACATTTCTTTGTATATATCCATAAAAATGATGCCAGCTGATTCATGACTTTGACTGGCTGAGAAACGCTGCCTGCTGGTCTGTCTCGTCCCGACTCCCGACACGTTCATTGAATTTGAATATTGAAACAATGCTGCAAATGTCTGAGAGACAGACAGCAAGGTTTATACAAATCTCTGCAGTTGAAAACGAAATGTTGGTCTAAATGAAATGTGAGATCATGTCTAGATGCTTTTTATAGTGGAGATCAAGTTTATAAATTGCTTGGCTGGGCTGATGAGACAGTGGATTTCACAGTCAGATGGAACAGAGTAAATAGGCTGGAATGCAGTTTTAACCAATCAGCTTTCAGATTTAAACCCACCCATTGTATAATCGTATATAATGCAACATTTTTTGTTTGTTGAGAAAACCATCTAACTAGAAAAAATTAGGGGTTCAACTAGGGTTCTTCTAAGATCCTCAAAGTTCCTTGAAGAACCTTAGGGTTCTTGGCACTGAAAAATGCGCCCAGAAGGTTTTTCCAAGAACCCCAAGGAACCTCTTTAGTTCTTGGGGCTTCTTTCAGTAATCTAACTGCCCAACTGAAATATTTTGATTTGAATTTGAGATGACAGCAGGTGCAAGCACTTAACTGAAAAATGGAAAGATCTCAATTTAAGGTTTCTCCCTTTATGATCTAAATTGATATTGTTTTATGATACTGTGCCTTCTGTCTTTTCATGTTATTTGACATTTTGTTCAAATTTATTTTCTTTACCCCCCTTTTGTGATATCCAATTACGATCTTATCTCCTCACTGCAACTTCTCAATGGGCTCGGGAGAAGCGAAGGTCGAGTCATGCATCCTCCAAAACATGACCTACCAAACCGCGCTTCTTAACACCCACCCACTTAACCTGGAATCCAGCTGCACCAAGAGGAAACACTGTCCTACTGACGACAGAGTCAGCCTGAAGGCCCCCGGCCCGCCACAAGGAGTCGCTAGAGCGCGATGAGCCAAGTATATTCCCCCCCGCAATTCAATGGATTTGAATCAACAAAGAGTTGAGAAATATGTTTAAGGCAATAGCTGCATTGGGTGCAGATGACTGAACTGCTCACTTATTTGTGTGTATTTGTGTCTGCAGGTAGAGTGACGAGGAGGCACACAAAGGTATGTACAATTTGGCATTGGTTTGTCTCAATGTTATGCAGATCACATGTATCATTACATTTCATTTGAATTAATGGTTTCTCTAAATCCTTAAAGGACTCAGTCACAGCAGCCATCTTCCTCCTCCCTTACTGCTTCAATAATATCCCAAAGGCCTCAACATTATGGAAAAGGTATGTGTAGGATAAATGTTGTCAAAAGTGCTGTTTCTTTATTCATACACATAATTGTTCCCAACATTACAGTATGACTACTGTCGTATGCACGTTTTGTAAATCATCTTTACACATTTTTTTTGTATTCATACTTCACCCTCCCTACATCTCTGAATATAACAGGAAACCTAATTCGATCACCATGCACTGCAAAACCATTCTGTCTATGTATAGCCTACAGAGGACATCAACACGCTAGAGGATATAGCCTACCTATTGGACTTGGGGCTCGGAGTGTACCTCATATTTAGATTTTTTTATTCTGCTTCACTACTAAAATCATAAACTCTCGACAACTAAAATATTGTTGTTTTTATTTTGAAAAAGAACCCCAAAAGGTTCTTTGTGGAACCATTAATGGGGGTTCTTCTAAGAACTCAGGGCGTGCAGTTTTCACTGGGGACGGGGGGACATACATTCGGAAATTGCATTTGTTCCCCCCCCCTCAGTTTTGTCATTGGAATGTGATACAAAACAAAGCAACGGTGTGCTTTAGGACCATGCGGACACCGCCAAGTGGTTGGGTAGGCTGCTTGGAGTGTTTATCCGACTGGATTTAGGACCACGTGGACACCACAGAGTGGGCTGACAGACCGTGCAAGGGCAAAGCTTCTGGAAGGCTGGCTGGACCAGCAAGGGAAAGTTGTGCTCTTTCACCAAGTTGTAGAAGGAACAGAAACGGGCTACTCAAGTTAACTGATTTAGCTGGCAAAGTAACTGCTGTTTAACTTAACAGAAGAAAAAAAATGAAACAAGTGTTTATTCACAGTGCTGAGCTAGTATTGTAACTCACATATAATGTTAGCTAATGTTTCATCCCCTTTCGACTGAGGTGAATTAATAAACTACGCTATAGTGAGTAGCTAATCCAGCCAGGTCAGCTCTAGCCATCTGTCTGATAGCATATGTGTCGGGCTATTATTTCTATCTACCAGCAGTTGTTTGTATGGACATGTTTTGTAGCTTTTGTTTTGTCAGAGAGAGAGACAAAATTTGGCTTACATTAGCTATTATTTTTGCCTCAATCAAACTACACTCGAATCAAACGATGATCGGCCAAACGATTTAAAATGTATATTGTGATTTCTATTAGTCTGTATGTCAATGTAATGTTATTGATCTGTCCGTTTCGCTACTTTTCACACTGACACAGTAATAAACCATTCTAACATAACAGGCTTCACTGTCATGGTACACAATTGAGGTATGCGTGACCGACTTCTTCATCCCGCTCCCGCTGGCTTTCTGTCCGAATCCCACCGGCTACCGCAATTACTGGTTCCAAACCAAACCGCAGTCCCGCAATGTTATTTTAGACGCAGCTCACATGCCAGCCATGGTCCCAGCAATTTGGCGCCCTATAGGCAATATCAAATGCGCAAAAATTACTTAAGAAATAGGTTCAATTACCAGACATTCTCACATGGGCCTTACATTGTATTATTGGGCTTTATCAGACAATATGCTACATGTAGTTTGAAGGAAGGAGTTGGAGAGACTTGCACTTTCTCGAGATATTTGTATTGCCTACCTTTTAGGAGTGGGATGGTTTTCCGACGGAGAAATATGGGTGATCAATGTTTAGGCCTATTTCTAGGCAATGTAGTAAACTATAGACTAATCATAGGCCTATTTAGGGAGTACATTCCCTTGGAAAGATAACTGCCCGGTGCTTCTCCGCCCATTTATACATAGGCTATAGCCTACTCTATTTAATTGAGACCACACACGCGCACCTGATATCGCAGGTATGACTACTGAACTTGAGGCAGCAATAATTATGACAGCGATATTTGCTACGTTTTGCATAGTCCTTTTAGGACGACAATTTGCAGGCAGAGACAAATAAATGGGTAATCCATACTCATTGAAAATGAAAAGGCGCAAAGCTCGAAGACCATAGTAGCCTAACCTATGTGCGCATAGTGCCTTTTCCTTTTCAATCATGATTCCATTTTTTGATTACACTTCAACTCACGTTGGTTGAGCGCCCTCCACCTCTTTTCATTATCAATATTGTTTTAGAGACACTAGTAAACTACAGTCTAATCATATTTAAGTTAATTTCATATTCAAGTTAACTGCCACGTGATTCTCCGTCCATGTAGGCAGGCTACTCTATTTCCATGGTTACGGTCCAAACACAAAGACACCCTATCCCCTCAACCCTCAAATTAGGTAGACACTAGTCTGTGGAGAAACCGTACCCATTACATTAGGAAAGCTGTTGTAATGAACACTTATGAGAATGGTGGGCTGAATTTTCTGGACTTTACTACCTTAAATAATACTTTAAAGATCAATTGGATAAAATAATTCCTAAGTATACCCACTTCTATGTGGAATTTTATTCCTCATGTCTTCTCTACTTTTGGTGGCCTTAACTTTTAACTTCATGTTGGTTTGCAATTATAATATTGACAAAGTTCCAGTGAAACTATCTGCTTTTCATCAGCAGGTTTTCTTGTCATGGTCCTTCATTTATAAGCATAACTTTTCTCCACACAGATATTAGATTTGGAATAATCGGGATATATTGTATAAAAATACTTATTTGTTTTTAGAATATTGGTTGATAAATAATATCCTATTGGTGAGCCAACTGGTAAATGCAGAGGGTATTTTACTCAGTTATAAGGAATTCTTATCACTTTACAAGGTCCCTGTAACACCTAAAAATTTAGCAATTGTTTTAGATGCCATTCCCTCAGGTGTTGCTATGTTATTCAGGAACCTGACCCTCAGAGCCTACCTTCTATTGACCCTGTTGACTCATCAGTAGGAAAGATTTGTTTCTCTTTTGGTCCATTCAACAACACAGCGATACGAACCTTGTTTCAGCAGGATGTTGTATCTATACAATATGTCATGCCTTATCAGCCTGGGATCAAACCCTATATTTCTGTCTGTTAATGTTTAGGTGTGTGTTTGCATTCAACTTTTTGTCTTTCAAACGTTTCCCTTGGGACATAAAATAAAAAGATGGGAAGGAATTTGTGTTGTGGAGGGACTTGAGTTATTGACTAGACTAGCAGGTGTGTAGGTGGCTCGGGTTGTCTGAAATTCGTTATAGAGGAGGTCTTAAAGACAATGTAAAGTCTTTGTACTTTATTTGTAAGAGGTGTTCATTTGTTAGACTATTGGTTAAAGGTGCAACACAATATTAATTATTGAATTATCATGGACCTAGTTCAGTCTTATCAATCACTTCAACTTATTTCATCATTTCTTACCTAGCTTGGTGACTGTGGGCATTTTTGCTTACTTTTTGTTGTTCTAAATAAAAATGTCTAGAAGGGCCATATTAGATTGTGTATAAATGCAGGAAATGTGCTTTGGAGGGCCCCCAGACCCCCTGCCAAGTTATGTCCCCCTCTACAAATAGCACTGCTAGGGGATTTAAAAAGTCAATCGATCAATAATATAAAACACTTAATATAGTACTTTTTTTTGGAGTACTTTGTTGAAGCAACTTTGGCAGCGATTACAGCCTCGATTCTTCTTGGTTATGACACTACAAGCTTGGCACACCTGTATTTGGGGAGTTTCTCCCATTCGTCTTTGCAGATCCTCTCAAGCTCTGTCAAGTTGGATGGGGAGCGTTGCTTCACAGCTATTTTCAGGTCTTTCCATAGTTGTTTGATTGGGTTCATGTCCGGGCTCAGGCTTGTCCACTCAAGGACATTCAGAGACTTGTCCCGAAGCCACTCCTGCGTTGTCTTGGCTGTGTGCTTAGGGTTGCTGGAAGGTGACCCTTTGTCCCAGTCGGAGGTCCTGAGCGCTCTGGAGCAGGTTTTTATCAAGGATCGCTCTGTACTTTGCTCCATTCACCTTTCCATTCATCCTGACTAGTCTCCCAGTCCCTGCTGTTGAAAAACAGACAACGAACGACACCTGCCTCTGATTGAGAACCATACCAGGCCAAACACATAAATACTACATAGAAAAAAAGAACATAGACTACCCACCCCAACTCACGCCCCAACATACGCCCTGACCAAACTAACACAATAGGCTTCTACTTCCAGCGTATACTATGTGCTGTCCATTAGTTTACTCCAATTAGGGGACAGATGGTAGGATTAGGGGAAAATAATGAAGGAAAATATATTGTAAAATATTTAGATTTACAAAAAAATATATCGGGGGAGGGGGTGGAAATGACGCAGACAATTACACTGATGAAAGCCACAATCTATTCCCTTAAAAATATATATATACAGTACCAGTACTAAAAGTTTGGACACACCTACTCATTCAAGTATTTTTCTTAATTCTTACTATTTTCTACATTGTAGAATAATAGTGAAGACATCAACACTATGAAATAACACATGTAATCATGTAGTAACCAAAGAAGTGTTAAACAAATTAAAATATATTTTATATTTGAGAATCTTTAAAGTAGTCACCCTTTGCCTTGATGACAGCTTTGCACACTCTTGCATTCTCTCAACCAGCTTCACCTGAAATGCTTTTCCAACAGTCTTGAAGGAGTTCTCACATTTGCTGAGCACTTGTTGGCTGCTTTTCCTTCACTCTGCGGTCCAACTCATCCCAAACCATCCCAATTGGGTTGAGGTTGCGTGATTGTGGAAGCCAGGTCATCTGATACAGCACTCAATCACTCTCCTTCTTGGTCAATCAGCCCTTACACAGCCATTGAGGTGTGTTCAGTCATTGTCCTGTTGAAAAACAAATGATAGTCCCACTAAGCGCAAACCAGATGGGATGGTGTATCGCTGCAGAATGCTGTGATAGCCATGCTGGTTAAGTATGCCTTGAATTCTAAATATATCACCAACAGTGTCACCAGCAAAGCACCCCCACACCATCACACCACTTCCTCCATTCTTCACGGTGGGAACCACACATGCGGAGATCATCTGTTTGCCTACTCTGCGTCTCACAAAGACATGGCGGTTGGAACCAAAATCTAAAATTTGGACTCATCAGACCAAAGGACAGATCTCCACCAGTCTAATGTCCATTGCTTGTGTTTCTTGCAAGTCTCTTCTTCTTATTGGTGTCCTTTAGAAGTTTCTTTGCAGTCTGTTAGTTGATCTCTGTGAAGCATTTATTTGGGCTGCAATTTCTGAGGATGGTAACTCCAATGAATTTATCCTCTGCCGCAGAGGTAACTCTTCCTTTCCTGTGGCAGTCCTCATGAGAGCCAGTTTCATCATAGCGCTTGATGGTTTTTGCGACTGCACATGAAGATACTTTCAAAGTTCTTGAAATGTTCCAGATTGACTGACTGTCATGTCTTAAAGTAAGGATGGACTGTTGTTTCTATTTGCTTATTTGAGCGGTTCTTGCCATAGTATGGACTTGGTCTTTTACCAAATAGGGCTATCTTCTGTATACCACCCCTACCTAGTCACAACACAACTGATTGGCTCAAATGCATTAAGAAGGAAAGAAATTCCACAAATTAACTTTTAACAAGGCACACCAGTTAATTGAAATGCATTCCAGGTGACTAACTCATGAAGCTGGTTGAGAGAATGCCAAGAGTGTGCAAAGCTGTCATCAAGACAAAGGGTGGCTACTTTAAAAAAAAATGGGTTACTTTCTGGTTACAAGAGCACAAAAAAGAGCTTTGAGGACACCTCACCCTGGGTGAACTTGATGGGAGATTTGGGTTTAGATGATGCATAGACACAGCCACCAGAAGCACTGCAACTAATAATAGCACTGCCACCTCAGACACAGCCACCCGAAGCACTGCAACTAGCAACTAGCACTGAAGTGCAACTCGCACTTCAGTGCGAGGATACGCCGCTTTAAAAATAGAATTCAGAGCATGGGTTGACTTGGTCCTGAAGAAAGAGTATATAAGAAGCATGCTTTCAATGGAAAGGCATGATAGTGCTACTTGACTTATCACTGACAGACAGCTTGTGATACTTCAACTATCATCAACCTAAAAGGTAATATCTGACTTTCATACTCTGGAACAATTGTATCTCTTGACTTCTGAACGAGACATACTGAGACAACTACCCACTACACTCCTCATGCTGAATACATCCACCCCTTAACAGGTGTGGATAAATAGCATCAGTGGTGTTACAAAGGGTCTTGATCTCGAACCGTTCTCTTCACTAATCAGTAAATCATAGTACAAACTTCTAGTAGGAGAAACAGATACATATCTGACTTTCATACTCTAGAACAATTGTATGTCTTGACTTCTGATTTCTGAACAAGACATACTGAGACAACTACACTCCTCGTGCTGAATACATCCACCCCCTAACAGGAGTGGATAAATAGCATCAGTGGTGTTACAAAGGGTATTGATCTCTAACCGTTTTCTTCACTAATCAGTAAGTCATAGTACAACTTCTAGTATGAGAAACAGATACTGAGTGATTGAACCAACCTCTAGAGAAATTGTAAGTGGAAGAACATACTCTTTGGGAACCAACCAGGTCAGCCTACGCTAAGGTAATTAACCGCTTGTTGTAATATAATAAGGCATTAATAGTAGTAAGTGTTTTGATGATGTTTGATGTTATAGATTAAGGACCAAAAAGAAACTGTAATAATGTGTACAACTGTGTGAACTGCAAACATTGAATAAAAAGTAGAAACTAGACCCAAAACCCTAGGGGAGAGAACACCTCTGACACTCCCAATCTCGGGAAACAAGTCTAGTTTCTACACTAAAGACAATATAATGGTTTGGACAGAATAATAATTGTATTGTAATAGTAATACTCTAAATTAATACTCAAGCAGTATTAGTTGACGGGCATAGACTATAAATCGTAACTAAGGTACAGCTTGCGTGAGTCTAGATATGAGAGCATCCAAAGGGAAAGCTGAAGTAAAACAAGAGGTAGTCTATGTCTGATTAATATTATCTAAGATCCCGAAACAAGACTAACGGCATCACACCAGGCTAATCTCAGAATAAAAGGGCAGGGTACATAACCAGGCCAGTCCGGCGGACCTGTGAGTCACCTGTTAGCCGGGTGACATAAGAACTTGAGTGAGACGACTTGTAATCACTCTCGACGGGGGTACCTTAACGGCCCTATAGTAAAATCCCCTCCCGCGACATTACTACATGATTCCATATGTGTTATTTCATCGTTTCGATGTCTTCCCTGTTGTTCTACAGTGTAGAAAACAGGAAAATAAAGAAAAACCCTTGAATGATTAGGTGTGTCCAAACTTTTGACTGGTACTGTATATATATTATGTCCACCCCACTTCTAAAACCAAAGTTGCGCCCCTGGAGAATTTATAGGGGTTCCCCCACAGTTTCAATTTGAAGAACTCAAACCTGGACCTTGAAGCCAGTACCACTGGATTTTTTTCATTGTTCCCCTCTAATCACGGACTGATTTAGACGTGGGACACTAGGTAGGTGCAATTCACTTTTCGGTAGAACAGAAAACCAGCAGGCTCCAGGACCTCATGACGTAAGAGTTGAATAGTCCTTCCTTAAAGGATCCTCTAGGAACCTTTTTATATTTTTTAGATTGAATATAAAATGCGATGGCAACTCATTCAACTTGTCTTTTTTATTCAGAACATGGGAAAATAATAACCGCAAAATGTATTTTTATGTGCACTTTGTCATCACACACAGCGTTTTATCTGAGACAAGTCAATTTGATGGAAACATCCTGGTGAGAAAATGCGCATATTGGTTTTAATGCAGATTTTAGAATATTCGCATGAAAATCTGTCCAATTGGATGGAAACCTAGCTAGTGACACGGTTTTTTGCCTCCTTCCTGCATTCAGTCAGTATAATTTCCGCACGATTCTCAAAAACAGTACATACAGTATTGTTTAGAAACTGCGCTGTCATGATGTAAATGTCAGTTAATCCCAGTTATGATTTGATTTGGAACATTTCGCGCTATTTCATACAAAAAAAACACACCCCGATGGGCGCGCCTCTGATTGGAGGCCTGTGAACTCTGCGTGGCCCTCCCTTCCTCTAATCTGGTTTTCTGGAAATCCCCGAAGTGCACGCTTTTCACTGGAAAACATTTAGCTTTCTAGCTGCTGTTTCTTTGACACCTTTGCATTGACAGAGAACCTAGGTGCTGCAAGAAAATATTCATCACCGGGAGGCGAGGTATACAATTACATTATTTAAGACAGCGTAGGATAGTATTTTTTTTAGTGAATAAAAGTTTGTGAATCGCCTCGGGGACTCCGAAGCAGCCTGCCAAGCTCACAGTTGAGCTTGTTAGAGTAACGTTACATTTAGCTAGTTGAAGTTGGTATCTTGTATTGGTGTATAAATATGTAACTACATATTGTAGATAGTTATGACATGAGATTTAGATGTCGCTTACTTTTTCGACTGTTTTGAGTTGCTACTGTAACGCTAACGTTTAATTTACCCAACTAACGTTAGCTAATTTAGGGCAACATGCTAGACCGGCACTTGATTTGTACAATATTTTATTTAACTTGGTAGTCCCTCGTAAAATATTTAAAACGACTAGGTAGCAGGCTGTTGATAAACTTATGTCACTTTTAACTCAGAATTGAATGTAAATCGTTCAGCAACCAACTTGCTAACGTTATCTTGGTGATGCAATGTTACAATATAAGGTTAGCTTGCGAACGTTAGCTATACAACGTCAAATTTGTTTTTGAAACTCCAACTAGTCAACATTTGTAAAGCCATCACTAGTCGAGGGTAGCGTTAGTTTGTTAAATATGCAAAACTGTCCATTACCTTTTGAGTTAATTTTAGAGGAAGTATTTATTGATTAAACATAGGGTAGGCAATTTGATCAACAAAGATTAGCCTAATACCGTGACAATTTCTCACCTCACCTTCTCAACTACTAGCCTACACAACTCTTACTGAAATACTGTATCTTATATAATTGCCAACCTTGTCAAAGTTATTACCAGAGCAGTCTGACCCAATTATTGTCTATGTGAACCAGACCCTCCCGCTGCATTCTATGTTCTGCTTTCTTCTCCACATCTTCAGGGCTGCATTCCAGCGGCACATGTCTGCTTTCCTTTCAAAGCCACTGGTTCTGACAAAAGGGGGACCAGTGGGAAAGTGTGGTGAAAGGGGTTTCACCACACTTTCCCACTGGTCCCCCTTTTGTCGTCCCATTGACTAATTGTTTTGAAGACACATGGCTAGAACAATTAGTATTATTTGGTTTAATCACATGGGTGTTCTCTCTCCTAGATCGGATCGCCTTTCTTCATCTCCTGCCTAGAGGCCCTGTGTCCAGTCCTCTCCTCCCATCGGTCCAGTGAGCAGTCGAGAGAATCAACAGATACAGGATGGAAGAGCAGGAGTTGAGCTTCCCCATGAGCCAGGAGTCCTTCCAGCAGCTTTGGGACTACCAATGTAGCTACTTAAGAGTGGACAGAGATGGTTGCGTGTGAGTGGAAGCCTAGAGACTTCATATAATGTATTACAGTACCTCTTCTACTTTTAGGTAATACTTACTTGTACTGTGATTTGTATCTCCTTTCTTTAGCATGTCTACTCAGGGGTCCAATATTCCACCGTTTGGGACTGGAAACTGGTCTGACCTGGATGTCTCGGTAAGTTTGTCTACATCCTGACATAAAGGAAATCTTCTTATGATACCACACCTTTTTAGAATGGACTAGATGGTTTTTCCCCCTTAGTAGTGTAGTGATTGTTTGGCTTTGAATATATCTTTTTGGTTGTGCTTTTGTCGGACAATTTTATATACATACATGGTTAGCCTGGACACTCATCTTTTTAAGTATTCAGACAGAAATCCAAAAAGCAACTGCTAACTTCATAAATATACATCCCTTACAGCTAGCTCCCGTACTTCCCGAGGCCACCTTCCACGAGGACTTTGACGAGGGGCTGTTTGAGCTGCCTGAGCCCCTGGCCGTGGAGCCCTCGATGTCGCCCCTGGACAGCGTGCCTCCCCCCGCCTCCACCGTCCCCTCCACCATCGACTACCCGGGGGAGCACGGCTTCCAGCTGCGCTTCCACAAGTCTGGCACCGCCAAGTCTGTCACCTCCACCGTGAGTGTCATGCATATGGCTTACTGCACATGCCTAAATACACAGACGTAAAAAGCACTAATATTGTATGCTACAAGTAGGCTACTTGTAAGCTGTAAGCAAAGTATTGACCTGTCAAGTGACTACTAGTAGGCCTTACTGAGGTATTGGAGCCACATTTCACTCCCCCCCCCAAGTCATACTTTTTTAGAATTACTCTTCTTTTTGTTTGTTTTCTATGTTGCTGTTGATCTCCTGTAACCTACCTAAAGCATAAGAGAATGTGTTTTCAATGTAATTTTCTTTTGACCCTCAAGATGAACAGGACCTGTTTCCTGTTACAGCTGAGTCTTAACCCTTTACACTAGTACCCATATATCGATGGAAAATCTGGGCACTAATATCTGGGCACTAATAAACACCTAAAGTGTAGTGCTGTGGCTGTACAGTAACGGCGCTGTATGGGTTTTGACTGACAGACGTTCTGAACTTGAGCGCCGCATGCAACAAGACGTTGCCCCCATCCCTCCCACTAATTGGTCAACTTTAGCACAGTTTTTTTGTCTTGAGGGAAATTTTGTAAATTAAGAGGACTCGATGTGTTTTGAAAGCTGAGACTTTGAGGATTATTATAAATGCCCCTTTGATGTCATACAAACAAGCAAAACACCTGCGAGTCCAAATGTGCACTTCACATTTACGTGTCATAAAACTCCGGTCATATACAGTGTCAACATTTATGATCACTGTTTGATATAGTTACAAGATGACATGGCGTCATACCCTGGGTTGTTCTCAAGTTTGTTTATTTTGAATTAAATTCACAGCGGAACACGCTGAAATTACGATCTGTTTCTACGAATGTCCTTGTGAAAGGCTAACACTAAGATCATATTTTAACTTTTCTTCTGTAGGAAACGTTTCAATGTTGCCCAATCCATTTAGAGCAGTTCCCACGAGTGTAAAGGATTAAACAGCACTGCAATAGGAATGAGACACGACCTACCCTTAGAAGCCCAGGCTCACTGTACATTCACTGATATATATTCTCCTTCATTTGATGAACATAACTTTTGGAATAACCACTTTAAACAATGCTACTTAATATAATGTTTACATGTATATACTGTACTCGATACCATCTACTGCATCTTGCCTATGCCGCTCTGTACCATCACTCATTCATGTATCTTTATGTACATATTCTTTATCCCTTTACACTTGTGTGTATAAGGTAGTAGTTTTGGAATTGTTAGGTTAGATTACTCGTTGGTTATTACTGCATTGTCGGAACTAGAAGCACAAGCATTTCGCTACACTCGCATTAACATCTGCTAACCATGTGTATGTGACAAATACATTTGATTTGATTTGGGTAGGCCGTCGTTGTAAATAAGAATTTATTCTTAACTGACTTGCCTAGTTAAAATGAATAAGATTCTATTTTTATTTATCTGTCCCATTATTGCGTCTGTGAAAGCACGGACAGTGCCATTGAGGCCATCTCCATTTTTAAAGTAGTACATTTTCTTCTACTTCTATTTGGCAAACTAACTGAAAGAGTGCACACTGCCACCTAGAGTGTGTTGTTAGGATGGGTATAAAGCCAAGGTTGACGGTTTACTGCCACCTGCCGTTGTGGAATGTTTCCTCACAAGTATAATTCAGTGGCTATCACTCCTGGTGACCTGGATGGAATTATATGATCCTTCCTTAACCTATAGGACAGGGGTCAACTAGATTCAGCTGCGGGTGTCACGCCCTGGTCTTTATATTTTGTGTTTTCTTTATTATTTTGGTCAGGCCAGGGTGTGACATGGGTTTATTTATGTGGTGTGTTTTGTCTTGGGGTTTTCGTAGGTATTGGGATTGTGGTTTAGTGGGGTTCTCTAGCAAAGTCTATGGCTGTCTGAATTGGTTCTCAATCAGAGGCAGGTGATTATCGTTGTCTCTGATTGGGAACCATATTTAGGCAGCCATATTCTTTTGAGTGTTTCGTGGGTGATTGTTCCTGTCTTTGTGTTTGTTGTCACCAGATAGGCTGTATAGGTTTTCACGTTACGTTTGTTGTTTTTGTATTGTTCGTTTTTCTTCGTCATTAAAACATGTATCAAGAATACCACGCTGCATTTTGGTCCCGACTCTCTTTCACCCGAAGAAAACCGTAACAGCGGGCTGATTATATATATTTATTTTTTCCTCTTCGGCGGATGGTCGGTGGGCTGTAACGTTAAATTGATTTGTAGACTGAAAATTGACTGCAAGAAGCACAAACCAGATATTTGACTAAAACATAATTATTTCAAACCTTGCTTACATTTGTATACGATCACGTGTCTCTTATGCATGGGAATATAGTTTTTTGGCTCAGAACTTGGGGGTCAAATAAAGCCATTTGACCTGTGGCCTGCCAGTTGGGGAACCCTGCCATGGGAAGTTGTCTGTTGAAATGCTGAACATCCTCTATGGTACTGCCCATGCTAAAATGGGCTTTTGGGCACTAGAGTCCTCTCTCTATGATTGTAACTGAGGAGTTGCAGGCTGGTTGCAATAAAGCATGGGTCTGACATGACCGGGCATGTTTCAAACAAGGGTTAAAATGCATATTTTTCGTTAAGATATTTATGATTTATTTAGAATGTAATTGTAAAGCAATATTTTGTTCCTATTAATTCCTATGGGTGTTTTTCCACACGTGTATTTGTATGAACTTTGATAGTGACTGCCTGTGAAGTAATTAAGCGTCTATTTTTTTTGTCTTCATAAATTCAATTCACATCTTTATTCTTTCACAAAGGGAAATTCCTCTGGGACAAAATACTGATTGTTCGATGTTTCCCTCCCTCCCCAGTATTCTGTGCAGCTGATCAAGCTGTACTGCCAGCGGGCTAAGACCTGCCCGGTGGAGGTGCTGATGACCAAGGAGCCCCCGCCAGGAGCCATCCTCCGTGCCACCGCCATCTACAAGAAGTCAGAGCATGTGTCCGAAGTGGTCAGCCGCTGCCCCCACCACCAGAGCACGTCTGACGGCTATGAAGGTGTGTGTTTTAGTCTTGAGGTAAAAATTCTAAAGTGAGTTAGTAAGTAATTTGCCCATGTTGCGCGTTAAGCAGACTGATACGATTTCTCACTGGGTGCATTAGGTTGTAATGAATGAACATGCAGTATTCAGCAGGAATCTGGTAGAGTCACCTGATTTGTCTAACTGTATGATGAACCTTGTTTTGCCCAAACTGATTGTGAACCCAAATGTGTGCCTGATTCTAGTTTGAGATTAATATATTGAAAGATCGCTTTGGGTTAGGTGTAGGGGCAGATTTAGGCTATGTCATCTCATCTGTTTAATTATTTTTGTCTTTGACAATTGCTAATGTAAGTAATTAGAACAATTCCCATCCCCTACAATGGGCTAAAATATAGAGTAATTAGTGTGCTTATCTCAGCAAGAACGCTACTGTTATTCCAAATACTTTTATTATTTCACTTCTTACCAATTTTTCTGGTGTAATTAGGATATTTGAAATCTGATATGTCAACTTGTCTTTGATTATTAAAAAATTGAGGGCTATGCATTTATGGACAGTGTTGATTGTATGCTAAATCATAAAATTCGAATAGGCTCTCTTGAAATGCCCCTTGCCTCAAGTATTCTGTTTTGTCATTTTAGTATTGTGCAGAAATGGTAGTGAACATATCGGAATTGGCCAATATAGCTAAAAATGCCAACCTTGGTATCAGCCGGTCTAGTTTACCGTCGATATGCAAAACTGATGTCAAAGCTGACGTGCATACCTATATAATGAATGTGCTGACGCCACCTAAAATGTTGCGCTGTACGTGCAACATAGCATTCCTAAACTAACCCACAATGTCTGCTGTGTGGATCGAGCAATCAAGTCAAGCAGTCATTTGAAAGGGTAACAAAATTTCAGCATTAATGGATTTTGCATTTGAGGTGTCTCGCTAAGATAATGGAATTCATTGCCCTTGACAGTCAACCATTCTCTGTGTCGTGGGTGAAGTTGGCTTTCGCCGACTGGTCGAGCACCGGTTAACACTACCGAGTGAGCTATTTCTTACGTTGCCCTACCAGAGTTACACAGTAATAGTGTCACTGCTATTAGCTTCACAACATGCATACAATGGAATGCCGTTTGGGTCTTTGCGTGCCAAAAAAGATACAGTAGCACTGTCAAAGCTGTCCAAAACACCAGCCACGCATGATGCAAACACCGGCCACGAATCATGTGTTTACAATACCATGTTGGTAATAAAGCATCATTTGTTAGACTTCTGGAGTAGCTATCTTTTAGCTTGGTACCTAGCTAGCACCAATACAACCAGCCTGAAACAATGACGAGTAAAAACTGCAGTGATTTTCATTATACTTAGCAATGATTTAGGAATCCTTGTAAGTATTAGCTAGGTAGCCACTTGTTGTTCGCCTTTTGAAATTGAACTTTAGTTCATGAAAATAAATAGCAAGCCAGCTACTTAACCCTGTTGCCCAAAGCTAATGTTATATTGAGGCTCGACCCGACCGAACCGGGTTATGTGTTTAGAAGCTTGCCACAATAAGGATTTGCCACAATAGTGGAATTTGTGGTTTGCCTTCAAAATAAAAGTATGTCATTGACAGTGATGTAAATGAATACAAATAGTAGAATTATGCCAGAATTATGCGTATTTTGAAGGGTAACTGCAAAGTCCACTATTGTGGCTAATCCTTATTGTGGCTAGCTTCACATAGATGGGTCCGACCACCAATTATCAAATAAGAACTGTCTCATAAATTAGGGTTATTTTAGATGGCACCTAGCTATATAGTTAGCTAGCTAACTATAGCTACTGAAACAGATTGTTATTGTCACGCCCTGGTCAAAGTATTTTGTGTTTATTTTAATTTATTTGGTCAGGCCAGGGTGTGGCATGGGTTTTTGTATGTGGTGTGTTGGGATTGTAGCTTAGTGGGGTGTTCTAGTGAAGTCTATGGCTGTCTGAAGTGGTTCTCAATCAGAGGCAGGTGTTTATCGTTGTCTCTGATTGGGAACCATATTTAGGCAGCCATATTCTTTGGGTGTTTCGTGGGTGATTGTCCTTAGTGTCCTTATGTCCGTGTTTATGTGCACGAGTATTAGGCTGTTTCGGTTTTCGTTACGTTTATTGTTTTGTAGTGTTTGTATTTAGATTCGTGTTGCTTCAGTTTAAATGAACATGGATCGCAATCTACACGCCGCATTTGGGTCCGACTCTCCTTCTACCGAAGAAGGCCGTTACAGAATCACCCACCACAACAGGACCAAGCGGCGTGGTAACGGGCAAAAGCAGCAGCAGGAGAAGGAACAGAGGCAGCAGTGGGAGAGGCTGCACTACTTGGAGAAATGGACTTGGGAGGACGATTTGGACGGTAAAGGACCCTGGGCACAGCCTGGAGAATATCACCGCCCCAAAGAGGAACTGGAGGTGGCGAAAGCAGAGAGACGCTGGTATGAGGAGGCAGCACGGCGACGCGGATGGAAGCCTGAGAGTCAGCCCCAAAAATGTCTTGGGGGGGTAACAGGGAGTATGGCTACGCCAGGTAGGAGACCTGCGCAAACTCCCTGTGCTTACCGGGGGGTGAGAGAGACCGGGCAGGCACCGTGTTATGCTGTGGTGCGCACGGTGTCTCCAGTGCGGGTGCATAGCCCGGTGCGGTACATTCCAGCTCCGTGTATCGGCCGGGCTAGAGTGAGCATCGAGCCAAGTGCCATGAAGCCGGCTCTACGCATCTGGTCTCCAGTGCGTCTCCTTGGGCCGGCTTACATGGCACCAGCCTTGCGCTCGGTGTCTCCGGTTCGCCTGCATAGCCCAGTGCGGGCTATTCCACCTCGCCGCACTGGCAGGGCGACCGAGAGCGTTCAACCAGGTAAGACTCTTCCAGATCTGCCAGTCAGCCAGACTCTTCCAGATCTGCCAGTCAGCCAGACTCTTCCAGATCTGCCAGTCAGCCAGACTCTTCCAGATCTGCCAGTCAGCCAGACTCTTCCAGATCTGCCAGTCAGCCAGACTCTTCCAGATCTGCCAGTTAGCCAGACTCTTCCAGATCTGCCAGTGCGGTAGTGTTTGTATTTAGATTTGTGTTGCTTCAGTTTAAATAAACATGGATCGCAATCTACACGCCTCATTTTGGTCCGACTCTCATTCTACCGAAGAAAGCCGTTACAGGTATTTTGTTTTTGAGGGAAGAACATTGCTTGCATCCATGAGCTAGCAAGCTTGTTTTTTTTATGACCAACACTGTAGTTGTGTGAGACGACTTCACCAGCATCATAGCATACATTTCGATGAATCATTGTGACATGAAATAATAGTTATAGTGTAATCAATGTGTAATAACTACGTAAAAAATGTATCAACGCGTTAAATTATGACATGCAGTCATATTCAGATCCTGATTGGTCAACAAGGTTATTTGACACGTTAAATAGTATATTTCTTTCACTTACTTGCTGTTTCGTTGTTAATTTGTTCAGTCGTTTCATTCTCAACCAGGATTTCTATGAACAACGAAACAGCACAACAAGTAAGTGAAAGAAATAGGTTTTGATTATGTTTTACTGGTAATGGGGACATGCATAAATGCCAACAAAATAACTTTTTTTTGTGTGTGTGTGTGTGTGTGTGTAACCTTAACTAGGCAAGTAATTTACAAACAAATTCTTATTTACAATGAAGGCCTACCCCAGGCCAAACCCGGACGACGCTGGGCCAATTGTGTGCCGCACTATGGGACTCCCAATCACGGCCGGATTTGATACAGCCTGGATTTGAACCAGGGACTGTAGTCATGCCTCTTGCACTGAGATGCAGTGCCTTAGACCGCTGCGTCCATGTGTGTTAACTATTTAACTGCACTAGAATGCTTAAAAGGCCACTAAAATTTTAAATATCGGTTATCGGGTTTTGTTGGCAAGGAAAATATTGGGTATCGGTCCCCAAGGACACGCTGGCGCTAATGATATTCACAATAGGACATCTCATTGCAAGCTTTCTCCTAAAGTTGGCAGCCCTGCAAGGCATAACTTCCCCCTTGTGTAAAAGATGGTCCCAGGAAGTTCTGAGGACTCTTTACCCCCCCCCCCCTCTCACTTCCTGTCTACTTCCTGTTTCCTGTCAGGTGTGACCCACCGCAGTCACCTGATCAGGGTGGAGGGGAGCCAGCGGGCTCAGTACCTGGAGGATGGTAACACTAAGCGTCAGAGCGTGCTGCTGCCTTATGAGCCTCCTCAGGTATACACCCCCTTCCTCTGGTCTCCTGTATTAGTTTTAATTAAAAAGTCAGTTTGCTTGACACTTTCATCGGTCTATAATTCATTTAAAATGTACATGTATGTTTAAGTGCATCTTCACTTTGTATAGCTGGGCTCTGAGGCAACTACTGTTCTCCTGAACTTCATGTGCAACTCCAGTTGTATGGGTGGTATGAATCGACGGCCCATCCTCACCATCCTGACGCTGGAGACCCAGGAGTAAGTCTCTCTCCTTATCCCTTCTCACTGTATTTGTTCATACTGGATAATCTTTGTCTAAGTCTCGCCCTTATTTGTGTGCGTATATACAGTGGGGCAAAAAAGTATTTAGTCAGCCACCAATTGTGCAAGTTCTCCGACTTAAAAAGATGAGGCCTGTAATTTTCATCATAGGTACACTTCAACTATGACAAACAAAATGAGAAAAAAAAATCCTGAAAATCACATTGTATTTGCAAATTATGGTGGAAAATAAGTATTTGGTCACCTACAAACAAGCAAGATTTCTGGCTCTCACAGACCTTCTTTAAGAGGCTCCTCTGTCCTCCACTCGTTTGTTACCTGTATTAATGGCACCTGTTTGAACTTGTTATCAGTATAAAAGACACCTGTCCACAACCTCAAACAGTCACACTCCGATCTCCACTATGGCCAAGACCAAAGAGCTGTCAAAGGACACCAGAAACAAAATTGTAGACCTGCACCAGGCTGGGAAGACTGAATCTGCAATAGGTAAGCAGCTTGGTTTGAAGAAATCAACTGTGGGAGCAATTATTAGGAAATGGAAGACATACAAGACCACTGATAATCTCCCTCGATCTGGGGCTCCACGCAAGATCTCACCCCGTGGGGTCAAAATGATCACAAGAACGGTGAGCAAAAATCCCAGAACCACACGGGGGGACCTAGTGAATGACCTGCAGAGCTGGGACCAAAGTAACAAAGCCTACCATCAGTAACACACTACGCCGCCAGGGACTCAAATCCTGCAGTGCCAGACGTGTCTCCCTGCTTAAGCCAGTACATGTCCAGGCCCATCTGAAGTTTGCTAGAGAGCATTTGGATGATCCAGAAGAAGATTGGGAGAATGTCATATGGTCAGATGAAACCAAAATATAACTTTTTGGTAAAAACTTAACTCGTTGTGTTTGGAGGACAAAGAATGCTGAGTTGCATCCAAAGAACATCATGCCTACTGTGAAGCATGGGGGTGGAAACATCATGCTTTGGGGCTGTTTTTCTGCAAAGGGACCAGTACGACTGATCCGTGTAAAGGAAAGAATGAATGGGGCCATGTATCGTGAGATTTTGAGTGAAAACCTCCTTCCATCAGCAAGGGCATTGAAGATGAAACGTGGCTGGGTCTTTCAGCATGACAATGATCCCAAACACCGCCCGGGCAACGAAGGAGTGGCTTCGTAAGAAGCATTTCAAGGTCCTGGAGTGGCCTAGCCAGTCTCCAGATCTCAACCCCATAGAAACTCTTTGGAGGGAGTTGAAAGTCTGTGTTGCCCGGCAAAAGCCCCAAAACATCACTGCTCTAGAGGAGATCTGCATGGAGGAATGGGCCAAAATACCAGCAACAGTGTGTGAAGAACTTGTAAAGACTTACAGAAAACGTTTGACCTCTGTCATTGCCAACAAAGGGTATATAACAAAGTATTGAGAAACTTTTGTTATTGACCAAATACTTATTTTCCACCATCATTTGCAAATAAATTCATTAAAAATCCTACATTGTGATTTTCTGGATTTTTTTCCTCATTTTGTCTGTCATAGTTGAAGTGTACCTATGATGAAAATTACAGGCCTCTCTCATCTTTTTAAGTGGGAGAACATGCACAATTGGTGGCTGACTAAATACTTTTTTGCCCCACTGTATGTAAAGGGCTCCCTTTTCTGTGGGAGCGAAAATCTTAACATCTGTGATAATGTGTTTGGGTCCCCTAGTTTGTCCCCCCTAACTCTTACTTCTCTACCCCTCTCCTCTCTCTAGTGGTCAGGTTTTGGGTCGCCGTTGTTTTGAGGTCCGAGTCTGTGCCTGCCCCGGTCGGGACCGCAAGACCGAGGAAGAGAACGCTAACAAAGCTCTGAACGGGACCAAGAGAAGTAAGACTGGGGCCATGTTCCAACAATATTAACTGGCCTCCTTTCCTTGTCTCCTATATCACTGTTGACCTTGTCTCCTTTCCCCTCAGAGTCCCAACAGGCCCTGCCGCCTCCGGGAACCAGTAAGAAGATCAAGAGCGGCTCCAGCACTGAGGATGACGACAAGGACAATGTATTCTTGTTGCAGGTAGGGGGGACCTCACACACACGCAGGCCAACACACTTTTGGGTGGGAGAATTTGTATATCTCTATTTCATGGTTGTGATAAGGTGTGACGTGACTACCATTAATGTGATTACTGCTATTCATTGAATAATTAATTACCTTCTACGTTGAATTATTACTCAATTAAATGAATCATGTAACAAATGATTAATTAGTCATTTGGGCCCCCAGAGGAGAAGTTTATTTGAGTTAACGTTTCCCGAATTAACTCAAGAATATATTGATATCATACCAGTCATCAATCAATCACTTCCTCATATCAGTCTCATTCTGAACTCTAGCCTAAGTGATAAATCAGTGATACACAAATTGGCTTAATTATTTATTAACTAACTAAATAATCACACAGAATTACATAAACACACGCAGTATAGCTAATATTGATTAGTAACATAATGCAATGAAAAGTCCCTAGTGGACTAACCCGACATGACTGCTTGTTACACAACGGTGGGGAAAGAGAGCGGGAGAGACAGAGTGAACTTAATTATATATACATGTGGAAGCTATGCTCATGGAAATATGAGTACTTTGCACATGAACGTCCACTCATTCAAAAATAATTGCAATGTATATATTTTCACGTGTTGTCTCTCTGTTGAACTAGATCAGTCTATGGGACGTGGTTCAATGTACGTTTCTGGTTGTGTAAGTCTCTGGTTGTCCACCAGAGGTCACAATGTCCTTAGTTGTAGGCATCTTTGTCTGGGAGTGTTCATTAGGATAGATACCTCAGAGGTATCTATGATGGTGAAGAATTTGTCCTTCCCTCTCGTCTTGGTCAGTTGTCCTAGACTACGTTACATGCAGAACTGCAGGCGGTGCATGTCTTAGTCTTTACCTTCGTCACTCATCGAGAGTTTGAGGGTCTTACCGTGTTCTGGTCTTGTAGTTTTAACCGTTTCCAGCCGTGTAGCCACTGCTCCACGCTGTCTGGACTAATATGTTAATTATTCAGCGAGTCCTTTTTAAGTACACTGGTCTGAAAGGTGGTTCCATCTTGTTGACACAATGTCTGTGCTCACGTGGGAGTGGTTATTGACTTGGCCAAGGTTTATATGAAAAGCCATTATCGCATTTAGAAGGCTAAAATCACATTTCTGATTTCAAAAATATTCTTATACTTAAAATAAATTATACAACATTTCGATGCAAACCTGATCACTAGGACGTGTACATTTTCAGAATTGTGCTTCTTGTTATAGTCTTTCTAATTATTTTAATGACATCACAAAATATCCATTAATTATCCATATTACATCTGTCATAATTCCCAACATTTGGATATTGAAATATATTCTCCCAATGTTCATTGCCAAAACATCAAACAAAGTCTCTCTGTTGTAGCAAAGGGATTTTTAACTTCTCCATACTGCAGTGCAAGAGAAAGTTTACCAGCGGTTGTTACGTCATAAAACTCTGGGAGAGAGGGGGTTTGGGCTATCTGTCATCCTGTAATCCTCACCAAGGAGAGAGTCATGACAGGTGCCCATTTTAAACATTCCCTCAATCTCTTTCTTTCAGGTTCGTGGAAGACAGCGCTATGAGTGGCTCAAGAAGATCAATGACAGTCTGGAGCTGATGGACCGCATTCCTCCCGTTGAGCAGGAGAAATACAAGAAGAAAGGGTAAGCTACCCAACGGCAGACAATTTGATGACGGGAACTTCTCCCTAAAATGCCTCTGTCCCACTTGTCTTAATCTGTCATTTCCTCTATCTATCCTCTCAATTCTAAAACTGTCTCACCTTCGGTGTTTGTCCTGTATTTTCTTTCTCAGTTTCTCAAAGAGCCGCAAGCAAGAAGCGTTGGCCCCAAAGAGCGGAAAACGGATGCTTGCAAAGGAGGGGAGGAGCGACTCAGACTAAGGCCAGGACACCTCAGCCCTTCCCTACTGTCTATTCCAGACCAACATTAAATTGTGACTCCAAAGTAAATGCCCAATACCAAACCCTAGGCAATACATGTAGTCACTTCTTACAAGTCTGAAAGGATAGGTGTTAGCAAGATGGTAATAGCTCCAGCTAGGCAGCTATACTCAACAGGCTGACCTCGGTCCGAAACCCGGACCAGAACGTTGTCAATACGGACTTCGGGTCCCGCCCCAAAAATTATAATATCCCTTGGTATTATATGAACACACAAGGCATGGCAAAATATGTGGAATTGTGGGAAATAAGCTTTAACACTACAACAAATGTCCGCCAACAAGAGGGGTGTGAATAGTTTGGGGTTGCAAGTTGGGGGTTCTTTAATACACTGATAAATGGTAAAGGTCCGGATGGATATTGTCATCTAGGAAATTTGTGTTACCAGACCTTCTCATAGTACTTGGGTACAATGGTAGAATTGTAACTATATTTGAGATGCCAGTCACTTTCGGTACAATACAAAGTGTGTGTAAGTGTAGGACCTAGGGTTTGGATTGGGTAAATAGGCTGACCACCATGCCAGTCACTTTCGGTACAATACAAAGTGTGTGTAAGTGTAGGACCTAGGGTTTGGATTGGGTAAATAGGCTGACCACCATGCCAGTCACTTTCGGTACAACACAAAGTGTGTGTAAGTGTAGGACCTAGGGTTTGGATTGGGTAAATAGGCTGACCACCATGCCAGTCACTTTCGGTACAACACAAAGTGTGTAAGTGTAGGACCTAGGGTTTGGATTGGGTAAATAGGCTGACCACCATGCCAGTCACTTTCGGTACAACACAAAGTGCCTAAGTGTAGGCCCCCCCCCACTGCCTTAACCATCTGGTGTGACTTCCTCCTCACCTGCCCCCCAAAGAGCACTTTAGCTTGTGCTTTTATGATTTGGACCAATTAAAACTAGTCATATCTTGACCTGCCTAGAAACTATGCTTTGTTACCAGTTAATTGGCCAATTGCCTGTTAGTATTTTTGATACCTGCTAAACATAACCACTGCCTTCATTCCTCCCACTGAACCCTTGACCTGGTTCCCTGTTAATCATGGTCCTATTGAGGCATTGGTCTTTCTTTTTCCCCCATTTTTGTACTGCTGATCTAGGAACTATTTTTGTAAGTTCTTTTAGGAACCGTTAAATGATTTTGTTTTCTCAGAATGTTTTTTTCTTTGTTTTCAATAAATGTTTTTTTTTATTTTGTACTAATTCCAGCATTTGTCCAATGTCTTTTCTCTCTCCTATGCAGAGTTCTGATACTGTGCTTATGATATACTTGATTAAGCACATTTTATATTGGTTTACTTTATGGTTTTCTGATGGAAACTCTTTTTGCTGATGTCATTTGGTGCTGAGACATGATGCTCTTTTGTTTAGGGAAAAGGGAAACATTTCAGGGAACTTTAAAAAGTCAAATAAAAGCAATTTCCTAAATAGTACTGTAATCCTCCGTCTTTTGTGTTGATAAAAAAAATGTAAACAAGCTAACATGCGTGAGTGATGACAGACCCATTTACATCTCGGAACCAGAACCAAATCTTGCTTGTCCTGACTAGCCACTCTATTAGTTAAGGCTCTGTAATGAGACTGTTTTTTTTATACCATCATATGGACCTGAACTGTGCTGGGCCCAAATATATTATTTTTCACATTGCTTCCATCATGGTTCCAGCAACTATGGTGGATGTGTAACCAGACCAGCACAGTACTGCTCGGCTTGGCTTGGATAACAAAGGCAAATTTCAAGCGTCATTAGTACTGTCGTAAACTAGCTTTGCATTTCAGATGTACCTAACCCTTGTCCATTCCTTTTATCCACTGCTGTGTGTACACATCAGCCAAGAATACATTGTCCAATGCTTTGCATGTCTGGAGGAATAATGCAAAACCAAGTATCTGTCTTGCATCCATGAAACTAATACGTCTTTGTACTTCCATTTTATTTGCTTAAGGGAGCCAGTCTTAAATGGGATGGATATACACTGTGGCCAGAACCCCCCCTCCCCCCTTTGGCTCCAGAACAGCCTGAATTCTTCAGGTCATGAAGTATCAAGGGACCTAACATGTCCCAGGAACACATTCCCTACACCAGTACACCACTGCCACCAGCCTGTACCATTGATACCAGGCAGGATGGGGCCATGGACTCAAGTTTAATCCAAATCATGACTACCATCAGCATGATGCAACAGGAACTGAGATTTGTTTGGACCAGGCAACGTTTTTCCACTCAATTGTCCAGTGTTTGTGATCGCGTGCCCACTGGAGCCGTTTCTTGGTTTTAGCTCCAAGGAGTGGAACCCGGTATGGTCAACTGCAATAGCCCATTCGAGACAAGGGCTGACGACTTGTGCGTTCTGATATGCTGTTCTGCACACCCGTCTTGAACTGCGCAGTTATTTGCCTGTTTGTGGCAATGCTTGCCATTCTCCTTCGACCTCTCATCAATGAGCTGTCGCATCATTCTCGGTAAACCCGTTTGTGAAAATCCCAGGAGGCCGGCTGTTTCTGAGATACTAGAACCGGCACACCAGGCACCGACGATCATACCACGCTCAGTCGCTTAGGTCACTCGTTTTGCCCATTCTAACGTTCAATCGAACACTAACTGAATGCCTGTCTGCCTGCTTCATATAGCAAGTCACGACTATGTGACTTGCTGCCTGTAGGAGCGAACCATTTTTGTGAATGGGGTGGTGTACCAAATAAACTGGCAACCGAGTGTAGTTTTCACCGGTATTCTATCTAGATCAGTTTTTCTTAATCCTGGTCTTTGGTACCCAAAGGTGTGCAAATAATTTTTTTGCCTGTTGCTCTACACACCTGATTGTGGGTGTGAAATGTGGGTGTGAAATGCTAGTGCGAAAAAATGTGCGGGACCAGCATTTAGAAACACAGATCTAGATGATTGACATCTGTTTTGGAGTGGTTGTTGATTCGAGAGAAGCTGTGGTGATGGCACCATAGCTTGTTGTGACACGATTCATTTAGCCGATTCTGTTGTAAAAACGTTTTTTTTAACGGAACGCGGAGGGACCTATCTGAATTTATTCAATAGAAACTCTTGTTTTATTTGCAAATGTTCTGTTTGGGCAACTTGTTTGGACTAATGATTACATCCCATGTGGGGACAGTAGTTTAACCTGACCAGTTATAGCCATAGACAATAACTAGGGCACAATGTTTTTCCAGGTTAGGTCTCTGGAAAAAAACTCCTGGCCCTAATCCCATGTCATTTGTTTCTCTTGAGCTCTTCATATGTTTTTCGATAGTACTCCCTCTGAGTCTTCTCCCTCCACCCTCCCATTCTGAATGTAGTCTGTGTACCCATATTCAAATTCCCATTTCCCTTAAATGACCTAACCATCACAATAGGGGAATTTATGTTCAGAAATAGGGAGTGAGGAAGAAGGTGCCTGCACATTTCAGTAGATCAAATGCTGTGCCCGCAGTTGGTTTGATTTTGTTCTGCTTGAGAGGGTTTGTGATACTGATTTAAATCTGTACGTTGGATACATTTTGTGGATTTCAACAGCTACTTGTCTGATTTAAATGTATTCAAGTGTGAATATCCAAATAGGTACCCAGAACGAAGAAGTCTGTATCCCATCTGTTGAAGAATGGACAGGATTCAACATCTGTTATTATGGGGTGAGCTCAAGTCCTGCTTTTGACAAATGCATTCATTCTCATGTGTAAATTAATGTTTTAAAGGTGAACCTTGTAAGGTGTAAAGAAACAAGCAGTAAGTCAATTGTAGATCAGAGTACTATCTATGAAACAAATATTGTATTTGGCAGCTTTAAACCACAAAGAATGACGCAAGAATGAGAGAGTTGCTTAATTATTCAAAATGCCAAGTGACATTTATAAGAGATATTCTGTTTGGCGAATAATGTATCCAAAACATCCTTGAGTGGCGATCCGACATATGAAAATGTCATGTAAAGACATCCCATAAATAAAAGGCATCCAATGGCGCCCAGTTGTGTTGATATGAACCACCGGTGGCATCAGTTTACTCATCTAATCAATAACCCGTATTCATAAAGCGTCTATGATCTAAAAGGCAAAAATGATCCTCGATCAGCACTCCAATTTGGAGATGTTTTATGAATACAAGCCTGAATGTTAGGAGCTAAAATAAATAACTTTTTAACATGTGTTTCAACCATAGGTCCTTGGCTGAATAGGGTCATTGATCAGCATACTGAAGAGGAAAATGCCCATTAGCTGAATATGATCTTGAGTTTCTCTCTCTCTCCCTCTCTCCCAGCTGTGTTGGTGGTGTGCTGTTTAGCTGAGCGGCAGTACTTCCTCCAGTCGAACTCATCCACCTGGGAACAGGCCAGACTCCACTGCCAGGTAGAACACAAAGATATAGAGAGTAGAGGTCGACCGATTATGATTCTTCAACGCCGATACCGATTATTGGAGGACCAAAAAAAACAGATACTGATTTTACATATATATTTGCAATAATGACAATTATAACAATACTGATTGAACAATTAAAACTTTTATTTAAATGTTTTATTCTGGGGGCTCCCTAAGTGTGTGCAGGTTTTTCTCCAACCTAGCTTTAAAATGCCTGGTTAAACCAGTGACTAGGTTGAGGACGATGATGATATCAAATATTAGTGCTGGACTGGAACAAAAGCCTGCACCCGTTCTGGCCCTCCAGGACCCAGTAATAGCCACCCCTGATATAACTCATAATAACTTTGTCATGTTAGGTGTGCTATAAAGAGCTGGTGAGTCTCACCCCTGACAACAACCTGCAACTCGTCCAGAACCTAAACTCTAGTTACTGGATCGGCCTCCGCAAGACTATCCGCAATGACTCCTACCCCTGGTCCAGCTGGTCCAACGGAGACCCCCTCACCTTCCAGAACTGGTACCCTGGCCACCCCGTACTCTCCAAGCCCATGGACCATGTGATGAAAGTTAACTACGGCTCCAGCCTCCCCAATGAATGTGGGTGTTCCTGCGCCAATGAGAGCAAGCCTACCAATGTTACCCCGGCACCTACTGCTGCCGGTAGCTACAATGATACTGGTTACGGTAATGATACAGATGGCCCTTTCCCAGAGGATGAAAACATGACAACGTTATCAGCGATGGAAGCCATGGCAAAGATGAAACTGATAGAGACAACTGAGAGGACAACAATGGCAACAGAGGTGACAACGATGACATCTGAAATGACTACGGGACCAACGTTCTTTACAGGAGTTACTGGTGGCATCAGTGGGACGAATGAGACGGACACAGATGAGAACCAGTGCATAGCCCTATACAGTTTTGGACTTTGGTTTGATCAAATCTGCTCAAAGCCTACCCCCTATATCTGCTATGAAGGTAGGGGGGGGGTTTAATTTATTTTTCTTTTTAAAAAATTTTAATTTAGTGTGATGTTGGCTTTCTGGGAAGTAGATTGAGATGCTGATGTTGGGGGGTGTAATACTTACTGGTAATCATATTAATATGTTTTCTATTTGACTCGCATCCTTTTCCCCCGTCTTTGTCACCTTCTCTTACCCCCTCACCCAACCCACCCCGATCAACAACCGCATCTCACCTGTGTATGTAGACCGTTTCTACGGGAACGCCACCATGACCAACAAGACCCTACACAGCGGGACTCTGCATTGGACCCGCGGGCCTGGTGACATCAGCGACTACAGGGTGGAGGTCAACTCCTCTGACTACAACCTGACCCTAAACCACAGCAACTTGAACCGGACTTACTTGACCTACGACCTTTCCAACCTCACCGCCGGCACCCAGTACAACGTCCAGGTGTTCCCCATTAAGTGTGGAAGGGACCTCAACCCACAGAACGTCTCCTTCTACACCAGTGAGTATGGGGAATAGCACTAGTATCAAATGTCACTGTTGAATAGGGCCACTACAACTGCTGTTACTGCTACAACCACTATTACTGCTAATACTGCTACTGTACAACTACTACTAAAACTTGTAGTAGTGTAGATGCTAGATAGATAGAAATTACATGTACAGTGCCTTCAGAAAGTATTCATACCCCTTGACTAATTTCACATTTGGTTGTGTTACATACAGCCTGAATTCTAAATGGTTGAGAAAAATATATATTTAAACCATCTACACACAATACCCCATAATGACAAAGTGAAAATATGTTTTTAGAAATGTTTGCACATTTATTGAAAATTAAATACAGAAATATCTTATTTACATAAGCATTCACAACCCTGAGTTAATACTTTGTAGAAGCACCTTTGGCAGCGATTACAGCATTGACCAGTCTTGGGTAGGTCTGTATCAGCTTTGCACATCTGGATTTGGGGATTTTCTCCCATTCTTCCTTGTAGATTTTCTCAAGATCTTAGATGGGGAGTAGCGGTGAACAGCAATCTTCAAGTCTTTCCACAGATTTTCAATGGGATTCAAGTCTGGGCATTGGCTGGGCCACTCAAGGACTTTCACATTCTTGTTCTGGAGCCATTGCCACATTGCTTTGGCTGTATGCTTGGGGTCATTGCAATGTTGGAATGTAAATCGTTGCCCCCAGCCTAGGGTTGTTAGCACTCTGAAGCAGGTTCTCATCAAGGATTTGTCTGTATTTGGCACCATTCATTGTTCCCTCTATCCTTACCAGTCTCCCAGGCCCTGCTGCTGAAAATCACCCTCATAGCATGATGCTGTCACCACCATGCTTCACTGTAGGGATGGTGTTAGACTGGTTTTCTCCAGACCACAGAATATTTTGCCTTCAAATGTCTTTCAAATGTATTTTTGCGAACTCCATGCATGCTGTCATATGCCTTTATCTAAGGCAGAGGTGGGCAACTCCAGTCCTTGAGGGCCTGATTGGTGTCACACTTTTTCTCCATCCCTAGCAAACACAGCTGATTAATCAAATTGCATTCTAAACTGAAGATCATGATTTGGTGATTATTGGAGTCAGGGGTGTTAGCTGGGGTTGGGGCAAAACTGTGACACCAATCAGGCCCTCGAGGACTGCCCACCTCTGATCTAAGGAGTAGCTTCTGTTCTTGCCACCCAACCATAAAGCCCAGACTGGTGAAGTACTGTAGAGACTGTTGTCCTTCTGGCAGGTTCCCCCATCTCAGCCAAGGAACTCTGTAGTTCTGTCAGAGTGGTCATTGGGTTTTTGGTCACCTCCATGACCAAGGTCCTTCTTGCCCGTTTGCTCAGTTTGGTCGGATGGCCAGCACTAGGCAGTCTGGGTACTTCCATATTTCTTCCATTTCCCAATGATGGAGACCATGTGCTCTTGGAAACTTTCAACACTCTAGAAATTACAGATACAGTGCATTCGTACACCTAGACCTTTTCCACATTTTGTTACGTTACATCCTTAAATAGTTTTTCCCCTCATCAATCTACATACGATACCCCATAATGACAAAGCAAAATATTTTTTTGTTTTTGTATTTTTAAAAAAGTGATCACATTTACATAAGTATTTAGATCCTTTACTCAGTACTTTGTTGAATCTCCTTTGGCAGCGATTACAGCCTTGAGTCTTCTTGGGTGTGACGTTACAAGCTTGGCACACCTGTATTTTGGGAGTTTCTCCCATTCTTCTCTGCAGATCCTCTCAAGCTCTGTCAGGTTGGATGGGGAGCGTTGCTGCACTATTTTCAGGTCTCTCCAGAGATGTTCGATTGGGTTCAAGTCCAGGCTCAGGCTAGGCCATTCAATGACATTCAGAGACTCGTCCCGAAGCCACTCCTGCGTTGTCTTGACTGTGTGCTTAGGGTCGTTGTCCTGTTGGAAGGTGAACCTTCGATCCAGTCTGAGGTCCTGAGTGCTCTGGAGCAGGTTTTCATCAAGGATCTCTGTACGCTCCGTTAATATTTCCCTCGATCCTGACTAGTCTCCCAGTCCCTGTTGCTGAAAAACATCCCCACAGCATGGTGCTGCCACCACCAGGCTTCACCGTAGGGATGGTGCCAGGTTTCCACCAGACGTGACGCCTGGCATTCTGTCCAAAGAGTTCAATCTTGGTTTCCTCAGACCAGAGAATCTTGTTTCTCATGGTCTGAACGTTCTTTTGGTGCCTTTTGGCAAACTCCAAGTGGGCTGTCGTGTGCCTTTTACTGAGGAGTGGCTTCCATCTGGCCACTGCCATAAAGGCCTGATGGGTGGAGTGCTGTAGAGATGTTTGTCCTTCTGGAAGGTTCTCCCATCTCCACAGAAGAACATTAGAGCTCTGTCAGACTGACCATCGGGTTCTTGGTCATCTCCCTGACCAAGGCCCTTTGTCATTATGGGGTGTTGTGTGTAGATTGATGATTTTTTTTTTAATATCCATTTTAGAATAAGGCTGTAACGTAACAAAATGTGGAAAAGGGGAAGGGGTCTGAATACTTTCTGAATGCACTGTATATGCCTCATCACAATTCTTTCTCTGAGATCTACGGACAGTTCCTTGGACTTCATGGTATAGTTACTGCTCTGACATGCACTGTCAACTGTGGGACCTTCTATACACTCACTGGCGAGTTTGAGGCACACCCATCTAGAACTGGGTCTTTCCCCCACTTGGCTTCCAGAACAGCCTGAATTCTTTAGGGCATGGATTCTACAAGGTGTCAGAAATGTTCCACAGGGATTTTGGTCCATGCTGACGCAATGGCATCCCGCAGTTGCTGCAGGTTGGACGGCGGTACATTCATGCTGCGAACAGTCCATCTCATCTCAAAGATCCTCCATTGGGTTTGGTCAGCAACAATGTTCAGATACACTGTGGCGTTCAATCGTTTCTCAATTTGTATCAAGGGACCTAACCTGTCCCAGAAAAACATTCCTCACACCAGTACACCACTGCCACCAGCCTGTACCCATCCTGTACCACCAGGCAGGATGGGTCCATGGACTCATGCTGCTTACGCCAAATCCTGAGTCTGCCATCAGCATGACGTAACAGGAACTGGGATTCGTCGCACCAGGCAATATTTTTCACTCTTCAATAGTCCAGTGTTGGTGATCGTGTGCCCACTGGAGCCACTTCTTCTTGTTTTTAGCTGATCGGAGTGGAAGCCATGTGTGGTCGTCTGCTGCAATAGGCCACCCGTGACAAGGACAGATGAATTGTGAACTGTTATTTGTCTGTTTGTGGCCCAACCTGTTAGCTTGCATGATTTTCGCCCTTCTCCTTCGACCTCTCATCATCAAGCTGTTTGCCCCCCATAGGACTGCCGCTGACTGGATGTTTTTTCTGTGTCGCACCATTCTCGGTAAACCTTAGACAATGTCTTGCGTGAAAAGCCCAGGAGGGCGGCTGTTTCTGAGATACTAGATCCGGGGTGCTTGGCACCGAAGATCTTACCACGCTCAGTCACTCGGGGCACTTGTTTTGCCCATTCTAACGTTCAATCGAACAGTAACTGAATGCCTCTGCCTGCTTTATATAGCAAGCCACGGCCACACGACTCACTGTCTGTAGGAGCGATTCATTTTTTTGTGAACAGGGTGGTGTACCTAATAAACTGACCCGATGAGTGTAGACAGGTGTTACTTTCTAAATCATGTCCAAGCATTTGAACTGGCCACAGGTGGACTCCAATAAAGTTCTAGTGATATCTCGAGGATAAGCAAAGGAAATTGGATGCACCTAAACTCAACTTGGAGAGTCATAGCAGAGTATTGTGTATACTAATGTAAATTAGATGTCTGTATTTAATTTAATACATTTGCTAACATTTCTAAAAAACCTGTTTTCACTTTGTCATTATGGGGCATTCTGTGTAGATGGGTGAGAGAAATCCATTTAGTACATTTTGAGTTCCGGCTGTAACAACAAAATGTGGATTAAGTCTAGGGGTATGAATACTTTCTAATGGCACTATGCGTAGATGGTTATTATAATGGTATAACAATGTTAAGGCATCGATATCAGTGGAGATGATGATTATGCTGACTACTGATCATTCATTCTCTCTCAGAGCCTGATGTGATCAAATACCTCAACGTCACCAAGGTCTCAGAAACCAACATCGCCCTGTCCTGGTCCGCTCCTGAGGGTAACCGTGACTTCTACTACATCCAGGTGAGGGGTCAACCTCATCTGAAAATGACCACACACACAGAGAGCGCTGTGGTGAAAGGCCTGATACCGGGGGGGTACTACACATTTTATGTCAACGCCAAAGTGGAGGACGAGTCCATTGAGGGAGACCCACTGAACATCTCCTCCTACACCAGTAAGTTACTGCAAACTGTTGTTTGTTGTTGTTTTTTCCTTTGCAAATGTTTGACTGGTTTTCCTAGAGGGAAGTTTCTATAGGGGAAACAGTAAATAAGGCGTGCCACGTCAATTTCATTCCATTGAGAAAATGAATCTGACACGTAATTATGATTGAAAGGTTAGGATGCAACCACACCCCAAATCATTTTCAGACATTCAAATTTGTACATGACCCAGTGCAAATTACACACACACCGATCTCTTCTTTCCCCTTCAGAGCCAGGAAAGGTGTCAAACTTAAACGTGTCTGATCCTACTGCTGACTCTGTCTACCTCCAATGGGAGCAGCCCGCAGGGAATATCTCTGGGTTTAGAGTGGACGTCTTGCATGAAGAAAACGTCAATAACAAGTTTGTAGGCTACCATAGAACAGTAACAAGTACTGTATGTAGGCTGCTATCAAGTATGCAGGCTATCAATGTTCACGTAGCCCAAACCAAACACATGTCATTTAACTATTTACTGCTAATGTTTTTATAAAACAAAAGACCCATATGTTTTTTTCCCATGGGATCATGGGAACCTTGAGAACAATCAGGAAATTGCCACTTTCAAAACAACTGGAATTATTTATTTTTCCAATTTCCCAGTTGTCTTGAAAGCACCAAGTGCATTAAATGTCCTGGGAATTCACATAGAAATGTAATGAATAGAACACACTCCATTCTCCAGCGATATGGAACAGAGAACAGTCTCTGATCTACAAGACAAGAGTGCGTGTGAACAGTATTGACACAAGGCTATTTCTTGTTAATTTATAGGACGCTGAACAGCATAGACCTGAACAATACAAGTCTAACGGTGCCGAAACTGCCGGCAGGCGCCAAGCTCTGGCTGAGCGTGGTAGCACTGGTGCCCGACGCATTTGTGAAAGGAGAGCCCAGCACCGTGATTGCCTTCACCAGTGAGTTTGGACAGATGATAATGGTGTTGGGAGAAGTTGCCCCTAGACAACTAATGGTTGAGGTTAGGATTTGGGGAGGGGCAGCTGATCCTAGATCTGTATCAAGGGGAAATTTTACCCAGGATAATGACGCATTAGTTGATTGATTGGATGTTTGAGTGGTTGGTTGTTTGGGTGGTTGATTTGTTGAAGGGTTGCTTGATTGGTATGTTGGATAGTATCTTTGTGAATGATGTATAATAACTGTATATTATCGTAGGAATAGCCGATGCGCTCAATTTGTTACTGTAATGTATTTCCCCTTGTCTCACATTAATCTCTACCCTCCCCTCTTCCCTCTCACCCCATAGGTCCAGGTGGCATTACTGACTTAGAGTTGGTCCCTGCTACGTACACCATCAACGTGACCTGGACAGCTCCCACGGGCAACTACGAGACTTTCAGCGTTCAGCTCAATCTAACCGCCTTGGAACAGGAAGTCGAAAAAAAGGAGCAAAACGCCAGTCCTCTCTCCTTCACGGGACTGAAGGCAGGAGCCAAATATACAGTGACAGTCACCACTCTGAATGGGTATCTCAGGAGCCAACCAAGGAGCAGAACAGTTTTCACTTGTGAGTTATTAGTTTAACTCCCTTTCTCTCTCTCTCTTTGAATAGATGAACACAGTCAAGTCCAAAATGATTGGCACCGTTGATAAAGATGAGCAAAAAAGACTGTACAAATACTGAGCTATAATGTATGCTCAACATTTTGGCGAAATTATATTATTTCATACTATTTTTTGTTTTGTTTTACAAATAATATATATTTTTTTCTTTAAAAGATGGGGGCCAAAATTATTGCCACCTGTTTTCAATAGCTAATCTTGTGAGGATTATGGCACTGAGCCTTTTTCTAAAATGTTTTATGAGATTGGAGAACACAGTGGGAGGGATCTTAGACCATTCCTCCATACAGAAACCTTCCAGATCCTTGATATCCTTCATATGTGCCTATGGACTGCCCTCTTCAATTAAAACCACAGGTTTTCAATGGGTCCGGAGACTGAGATGGTCATTGCAAAACGTTGATTTTGTGGTCAATTAACAATTTCTTTGTGGATTTTAATGTGTGCATGGGGTTATTGTCTTGCTGAAAGAACCACCCGAGGCCAGGTTTCAGCCTCCTGGCAGAGGCGACCAAAATTTTTGGCTAAAATGTCCTAGAACTGGGTAAAGCTAATGCCATTGACCTTAACAAGGGCCCTAGGACCAGTGGAAGCAAAATAACCCCATAACATCAAAGATCCACCACCATATTAAAGTAGGAGTGTTTTTTTTCTTCTTTTCTGCATATGCATCTTTCTTTCATCGCGAAACCGACCACTGGTGTGCGTGGCCGAAGAGCTCTATTTTCATGTCATCCAACAAATGTAAACGCTTGGAGTTTCTTAAATGCCATTGGTACTTGGATTGGAACTGGTGCTATGGTCAGATGACGTGAAAATAGAGTTCCCTCGACCATGCACACAGTGGTGGGTTTTGCGTCGAAAGAAAGATGCATGTGCAGAAAAGAACCCCATTCCTATTTTAGAATGTGGTAGTGGATCTCTGATGTTATGGAGACCAAGACCACTGGCCTTGGGGCCCTTGTTAGCAGACACTCCTATCCAGGACCTAAGTGTATATACTGGTAGAATAAAAAAAGACAAGGGGATAGAAATGTTGACTTTTTAATGTTGACGTCTAGTTAATATTTTTCTCACCCTTGTGCACACAGTTCCTGTCCAACCGGAACCAGCCAAAATCGACTCCTTCAGTGAGAGTCATGTCACCCTGTCATGGGGAGCCCCCAAGGCATCCCAAGGCGTAGAACTGACGTACCTAGTCAAATACACCACTGAATTCTGGAATTTGACAAAGAATGTCACTGTGAAAAATGCCACCACCTATATATTTCATGGGTTGCATGCTGGGACCAACTACGACTTCGAAGTACGAGTGAAGGCGGGAACCCAGGAAAGCAGTCCGGTCACAGTATCACAGATGACAAGTAAATGAAACAATATCTTGTTTACAAATGTAATAATAATAGTGACTATGTTTGTCTTTGTTTTTTGCTAATCATCACTCCCTTACGTCTCAACTCCCTACATCTCTATATTGCCCTTTCTCTCTCCTCTCTCTACTCTCTCTCTCTCTCTGTCTGCCTGCCTGTCTGTCACTGCCAGTTGCTAAGAAGAGGGTTCTGACTATTACCATGAAGTGTTCGTCCAGCGTACCCCTCTACTGCGAGGACATCCGCACACAGACAGAGGTCCTGTCAAAGGTGAGGTCATCATCATCAAATCCTCCAATCGCATGGCATTCATCACCAAACCTTTTAATCACATTACGTATGTACATTGTAGTCATTTTTATCAGACTCTCCTATCCAGAGCCACTTACAATGAATTGGTGGGACAACCGCATACTGTATCAGGGTCATTGCAAGAACAATCTTTGATTAAAAACAATTTAAAAAATCAGCGACAGGGATGCTAGTAAGAGTAAATAGAAAAAAACTTGCCGAAGTTCAGTGTCATATGTGTTCCCCATCACATACACAATAAAAAGACTATGCAGAGTAAATCAAATGGATGTTTTCCTATAACACATCTCATACAAAACTGAGTCTGTCCTTATTTCTGTTACAGTTGCAGGAGCATTTCCGCAAGGAGTTCTACAAGAAGATGGATATTGTGTTCTGGGAACTGGACTGGAGAGAGGCATAATATCTCACACAAGCTTGACCAAATACTACTACTTTAATACACATTTAAGGGAATTTGCCGCAACACTTTTGGTCCCCTAAAATGGGGGTACTATATACAAAAAGCGCTGTAATTTCTGCACGGTTCACCCGATATAAATGAAAATACCCTCAAATTAAAGAGTACAGAGTACATATCTACTTTAACCTCGTAGTCACTGTATCATTTCAAATCCAAAGTGCTGGATTACAGAGCCAAAACAAAAAAAAAATACTGTCCCAATACTTTGGGAGCTCACTATGTGTGTTGAATTCCTTGTCCTTGTTTTCAAGATGTCATGTTTTCTTTGCAAATGCATTTTTAGTAACATATTGTCTCTTACCAATTGTCAAATGAATCAATGAAAATGTACTCCATCTGACTGTGGTGTGGCTAAAACTACATTATGTAATCAACTTAGCTTTTCTAGTGTAAAACAAGTATTTTCTAGTAAGTCTCTGTGCAGCTCAATCAAGAAGGCACCTGATGTTGAAGATGATTGGTTTTTCGATTCAAACATTTTTGCTTGTTTGACGCTATACTGTTTGTTTGTTTTTCTTTTACAACTTGGTCGGCCATGTTACGTGGGGTAGTGGATAACTATTGGACTATTTGTAGCAAATAGCAATCGATAACTACTGTATTGTACAACGATGCAATGCCCCAAACGTGTAATTCATTGGTGCACTAAAATAATTGGTGCACTAAAATAATTAATTGGTGCACTAAAATGTAGCAATGTAGCATTTTGCTCCATTCCAGTAGTTAAAAAACACAAGTGAAAACTAAGTGCTTAGTGAGCGGAGACGATGCCTGTCCAACATTTCCATTCTCTGAAACCAACCACGAAGCACAGCAGTTGTTCAAAGTAACTAGATAGCTCGGGAGCTAAATGGCTTCTCATATCTGTGAAAACCAAGGCTATCTAATGAGTTATCTTGTTGACCTCAGCATGTAAGCACGGGTACTACTAGCTAGCTAGTTAAAGGGACATTCCACTCCAAAATCTAACGTTGTTAGATTATGTTTTAGACCTATGTCAAGATCCACATCCCATTACCATCAATTCCAAATGAATGGAATTGGACATTTCCGAACAATCTCTCTTTGAAGATGTGTTGCAACTCCCCTGTTGCGAGACGTTCTCCACTATAGCCTGCAAAAGCATCTCCTTTCACCGGTAATTATGACACACTTTTGTTTGGAGGATGAGCAATGATGAAAGACGTGTTTTATCATCACAATTTCCTAAAAACTAGAAACATTATGGGCCAGTTTCCTGGATACAGCGTAAGCCTTTTCCTAGTCTAAAAAACATTCTCAATGGAGAATCTCCATCTCCATCCAATCTGTGTCCGGGAAACTGTCCCGTAGTGTATAATCAGCATGCGCAGTTATTCTCTCATTTCTTCATTGCATAGCATACTTGTGCCCTATACCAAAACCAACCCCTACCCCATGGCACTTCTACCTTGTCCCCTGTGTCTTCTCCATAGGTTTCCTAGGAACACAGAGCGAAGGCTCCAGTGGTGTTCTGCCCCCATCTGGCAAAGTCCTGACCAGCAGTGGATCCCCAGCACCTAACGTTTGTTCCGCAGCAAGCACTTCACCCACATGTTTGACCTCACGGGCCAGATGGTCAGACTGAGGGGCCAGATGGTCAGACTGAGGGGCCAGATGGTCAGACTGAGGGACCATACCGTACCCTCAGTCTTCAACTTCCGCCAGAGGAGGAAGGTAGGTATACAATCCAAAAACATCCCCATGACACTAAACACTAGACGGTACAGAAACAATATAGCCTAGAGACACTTTCCTATCACAATGTAGTCCCTAGTCCATAGGGTAGAGTGGGATAAGTTGAGCCTTTTTTAACACTCAACATCATTCCATTAATGAAATTATACTATTCTTTCTAACAAAGATATCTACATATATTTCAGGATGTTGTGCATCCCTGGATATACTCGGAATTCATGTAAACATTGCCGTTTTGAAAACAGCTTGCTCCCGGGAATGGGATAAATTGAGCCGCAGGACATACCTTTTTAAAACCACGTCTGTCTTTATTTCCCAAACACTATTTGGGACAGGCATTTTGTCATTTAAGCTTCTTTTAAAACAGGCTTAACACCTAACAAACACTTTACTGTTTTTTAAACACATATCCCAGTGATAATGCCTTGCTTTACGCCTGGGAAGAAAACACTTTCATTTGCTCATCTTGCCATTGGCTCTATTAGCTCACACAGCCTCAAGGATGCACTTTCATTCTATGTTTAGGACCTCATATTGAAGCTTATATAGACTCCAACGTACCTATAGAACAGTCTTAAAGCTGCAATATGTAACTTTTTGGGCAACCCGACCAAATTTACATAGAAATGTGAGTTATAGATCTGTTCTCATTAAAAGCACGTGGATCTGTTCTATGGTGTTATTTCTATGCTTTCGGTTTGGTACACCAGCTTCAGACAGCTGAAAATACAATATTTTGGGTTATGGAAAAGATATTTCACAGCGGTTTAGATGGAACAATGATTCTCTACACTATACTTGCTTGTTAGGGGAACTATTATAATTTGAGTAACTAGGAATTGGTGGAGCGATTTCAGCATAGTGCATCTTTGAAATGATCTACATTGGTTTAGAATTTTAATTGTCATTGTATTTTTACCTAACTTGCTTACCACTTTTCCATGTGGCTTCTTCCCTCACGGACTTCATGAAATGATGACCTCTTCCTAAATATTTAGTAAAATTATAAATTTTGTGTATGGTTTCCCAGAAACAAGGGTGGCTCAACTTACCCCACTCTCCCCTAATCAACCCCGAGTCCCTATCTCTAGAGCAGGGTTTCTCTAACTAGGTCCTGGGCTCCCCCTTGGGTGTACGTCTTGGTGTTTGCCTAAGCACTACACAGCTGATTCAAATAAACAACTCATAATCAAGCTTTGGTTATTTGAATCAGCTCTGAAGTGCTAGGTGCACAAAATCAATCTGTAGAATACAAATATATGTTATAGCAAATATACACCCCCATAGTCTACATGTCAAACAACAGATGTATGGAGTGGGTCACAAGTTAGAATTTGTATGAAAAATATTAAATATTCACAGCAGACAGCATCTGCGGTGAAGACTGTTTTCATTGTGGGGAAAATAGGGTCTGGTCCTCAAAAACAAGGTTCCCCTCATTATCCTTACCCGAGCCATCTCTCCCTGGTACCTCATAAAACACAACATTTCTCCACCATACATGACAATGACAATGGTTTGGTTAAGCAGAAACTGCATCTAATTAAAATCCTCAACCAAACAAATGTTTTTTTTGTAGTGTGGATGTTAATGATGAATACTGTACTGAGATAAATTGGATGATTTATGTGACTATTTGCTGGAGACCGACTGGGTTTTCATATAGCCATAATGTTGGTCACGGTTCTTCTTGTCAAAGCAGTTCCATAGGCTAGAGCCAATCTCAGTGTTCAGACAATTGACCCATGTATCTTTTACACAGCCTACTACACTGCAGCCTAGACCACAATCTGTATATACACTTTTTAATAGGACTTCCCTATCTGTCATTTACTTCACTTGTTTTCATTAATCAATAATTAAAGCCCCAACAAAAATATTTAGTACAGTTGCTACCACAGTGCCTAAATCAAAAAGCATTGTTTAGATGTTAAACTCCGATAATAAGACAATTTCATCTTGTAATTTGTTTGTATTTCTAATATTCCCTCGTTAGTTCTAAAAGCTACGGCACTCGGGACAGAGCCAGCGGAGCGACAGCATCAGCGCCAAGCGGACCTCCACAGAGTCGCCACCATGCTTCCCATTGTCACTCACGGTGCCTATCACTATCGCTGACCCATTTTATGACTCTTCATGAGTAGGTCTCTTCATGTATGAGAACACTCATTCTGTACTTTACAGGCCCACTCCACCCTAAACAAACAGATTCACATGCACTCTATCTATTTCAGATGAGTCAGTTGACAATGTTATGATCTACTGACTCTTAAAGTCAAAGTACATCGTGAATATAGGAGTAGCCGACAGGTTTTTATGACTGCGACCTATTGGTTCTTCTTCTAGTGATTCCTATGAATCTTTCAATCCTAAACCAACATGCTTCTGTGTGGCATCCTATGCGTTTAGCTATCTTGTCCCTGCCCTGTCTGCCTCACATAGCATCCTCTCCCCCTATCGTGTGGACTCCAGATGCAGGCTGTGTCCAGAGCGGTGGCTGCAGTTCTGGGGGCGTTGCTACTTCTTCTCTGTGCGCCTGGAGGAAAACAGGAAGTGGAGGGAGAGCTCTGAGTTATGTCAGCAGCGCAACGACAGCCTGGCTGCCATAGAGGAGCACACTGAGATGGTGTAAGGAGGAGAGGGAGGGATGTAAAAAGAGAGCGTTTGTGTGAGAGAGCAAACGATGTAACGTAGATTGAGGTATGTCTTTTTGTGATAACTCAATCTGAGGAGAGGAGAGTGGGAAAGAATAAGATGAGCCAACAGGGTTGTTGGACTCGGAGCGTAGGGTCTGTGCAGACCCGAGGGGGGGCGGGAGTCTATTTGCTGTGGACTGTGAGGCCTATGGACCCTGGGTGTGTGTGAGAGAGGCGTTGGCCTGGATGCCAGGTAACAAATAACCCCAGTATCTGTCCACCTGTGTGAAATCCATTCAAGATCATAAACCACTACTAAGGACTTCACAGTGAATTAAAATAAACATACTCTACTTATATCTCTTGTAGATATTGTAGGGTTGTATTACTGTATGCATAACAGCATTAGGTTTTTGACCTCTCCTGTATATGTTATCATCTCTTTCAATCATTCGTAACATCTGATGCTTAGCGTTCTTCCTGTTCAGCATTTGTTTATTGGTATCCACGGTGTTGTTTTCAATGTTTGTCATTTCACATGAGCCTGGAGGGGTGGGTGATCACGCCATCATTGCTATGGGTGGGGTTGTACGGGGATACTGTAGGTGTCGGAGCACATCTACAACATCATAGAGCTGTTTGTGTGCAGTATTCTAACAACCACACTTGCGCTATGCAGAACTCTCACTAGAAAATGTCATGTGACCTTCATAAGCTCCCCAGACAATTATAAACTGAGTGTTATTTTTGTCAAATGCAGAACTGTGAAGAAATGTGTGCTTCTTTCACAATCAGAGTTTTAGCTCGTTAAAGAGGCTGCCTCTTATTTAGGAAGAATGATTCTTAATCATGAGGTTATGATGTCAATGTAATTCAATTAAATAATTTTCCCTCTTACAAGCAGTTAAATGCAGCTAATTTGATTCTTTTCAAATAGATTGAAGTCAAAACTCTAACTCGACGACTCAGGAACATTCACTGTCTTCTTGCTAAGCAACTCCAGTGAAGATTTGACCTTGTGTTTTAGGTTACTGTCCTGCTAAAAGGTGAATTAATCTCCCAGTGTCTGGTGGAAAGCAGATTGAACCAGGTTTTCCTCTAGGATTTTGCCTGTTGATTTTTTAAATCCTTTTTGTCCTTAACGATTACTAGCATACCCATAACATGATGCAGCCACAACTATGCTTGAAAATATGGAGAGTAGTACTCAGTAATGTGTTGTATTGGATTTGCCCCAAACATAACACTTTGTATTCAGTGCAAAAGTGAATTGCTTTGCCACATTCTTTGCAGTATTGCTTTAGTGCCTTGTTGCAAAGAGAATGCATGTTTTGGAATATGTTTTATTCTGTACAGGCTTCCTTCTTTTTACTCTGTCAATTAAGTTACTATTATGAAGAAACTACAATGTTGTTGATCCATCCTCAGTTTTCTCCTATCACAGCCATTCAACTCTGTAACTGTTTTAAAGTAATCATTGGCCTCATGGTGAAATCCCTGAGCGGTTTCCTTCCTCTCTGGCAACTGAGTTAGGAAGGATGCCTGTATCTTTGTAGTGACTGGCTGTATTGATACACCATCTAAAGTGTAATTAATAACTTCACCATGATCAAAGGGATATTCAATGTCTGCTTGTTTTTTTTACCCATCTACCAATAGGTGCCCTTCATTGCTAGGCATTGCAAAACCTCTCTGGTCTTTGTGGTTAAATCCGTTTGAAATTCACTGCTCTGCTGAGGGACCTGACAGATAATTGTGTGTGTGGGGTAGAGAGATGAGGTAGTCATTCAAAAAAACAGTATTATTGCACACAGTCCATGCAACTTATTATGTGAGTTGTTAAGCAAATTCTTACTCCTGAACTTGAGGCTTGCCACAACAAAGGGGTTGAATACATATTGACTCAAGCGTTTCATTTTTTATTAATTTGTACACATTTCTAAAAACATAATTCCATTTTGACATTGTGTTGTATTGTGAGTTGGCCAGTGACAAATCGAAATGTAATCATTTTAAATTCAGGCGATAACACAACAAAATGTGGAAAAAGTCAAGGGGTGTGAATACTTTCTGAAGGGACTGTATACATATTATGAAAGTGTGTAAATATATGAAGACATAAAGGTATAGATACTGTATATAGGTAAATAGATACACTGCAATATATAGATATATTGTAGTTAGATTTCCTCAGTATACATTTCTCATCTTCCATCTAGCTAGCTGTTTCAGTATTATAATGCAATTTATATACAGTATTTAGTTGTTTTTTTACGTATTAAAACGAGGGGGGGGGGGGGGGTTCAGACATGTACTGTTTAAATCTAGCTTGTCAAATTCATTTGTTTTATTTTAGGGTATGAAGTTGCCTATTTGCTTCTTCCCATATAGCTCTTAAGATCCATACAGAAGTGTCAAGGCCAACTGTTGTCAAAACAGGGCAAACCCATCCTCAACCCAAGGCTTTGCGGGTCAAAGTGTCAACTGCTCAAACTCTTCTCCAATGGTTTTCTCTTATTCTTGGTACTTTATTGATCAATGAATCTTATTGATTAACCAGAGTCCACTCCACACACCTGGTTGTCCAAGTCCAAATAAGCCAGTGATTGAAAGGCGGAGGAAAACCAGATCTGTAGTCAGCTTATGTTGGGGAGAATCTCTTAACCAAAGACCTGTGATGTCTTCAAAGTGTAGAGACCTTGTGTGGCGAGATGATGGTGATGAGTGAGCGCCCGTCCAGCGGGGCAAACACCGGGTACAGCTTCTCCTTGAACTTGCCTGTGAATGTATAGATGTGGGTCTTGGTCTCTGCGTTGTAGAAGGAGATCTGTCCTTCCTCGTAGTCTAGATAGATCCCCATCCGGCGGGCCACCAGACCCAGGGGCAGGGGCGTCTCAGGCTTGGTACAGGCGTAGAACTGGTGCATGCTGCGCCACAGGGTCCAGTAGCCAGTCTGGGGGCTCATGGGGAAGCGGCCCTGGCGTTCGGCACTCGCCGTGGTCAGGCCGACCCGCCAGTAGCCGTTGTTGGCTATGTCGACTTCCCAGTAGTGCCGTCCGGAGGTGTATCCCTCCCAGCCCAGCACGCCAGGCCAGGCGTCGAAGCGCTGGGAACTGAAGGGCAGATTGGACTCAGATATGCCCTCCTGGACCTTGCGGTGGTCATCTGAGAGCTGGAGCCACAGGTGGTTGGTCATGGGGTCAAAGGTCACATCGGCTACAGAGAGGAGAGAGTTGACAACTTTTTGAAATGTGCTACACATGTTTTACTTTCACCATTTTAAATAACATTCTGTCATCCTTTTTCCACTCTTCGTCTTTTCTATCCTAGCAGTACCAATATTTTGTTGTAAGTTTAAGGTTTGGGCAAAATGTGTGAAAATGCTTTAAATGTATACTTTTATTCATTCTTCTTTTCTGTGATTCTTTTTAAATGTATTAATAGTTCATATTAAAGCATGTGTCCAAATAGACGGATAGTTACCTGATGCACTGATCATCCAGTTCCACACTGAGTTAGGGATGTATCTTGGAGTGCCTGCCTTCCAGGTGCACTGCTTCGCTGACAGCCACAGCGGAGAAATGCCACCCTGAAAATAGGAACACAGAGAAAGTGTATGAATGTAGGTAAAGAATTGTCTTTAATAGTTTCATTTCCACCATATTACTGTGAGCTGAAATGGTATACAGCGTATTCGATAAGTATTCAGACCCCTTCCCTTTTCCCACATTTTGTTACGTTACAGCCTTATTCTAAAATGGCTTAAATACATTTTTTCTCACGTTAATCTACACACACTAACTCATAATGACAAAGCGAAAACTGTTGTTTTGCTAATTAAAAAAGTATTCAGACCCTTTGCTATGAGACTTCAAATTGAGCTCCAGTGCATTGTGTTTCCATTGAACATCCTTCAGATGTTTCTACAACTTTACCTGTGGTAAATTTAATTAATAGGACATGATTTGGAAAGGCACATGCGTGTCTATATAATACCCACAGTTGACAGTGCATGTCAGAGCAAAAACCAAGCCATGAGGTCGAAGGAATTGTCCGTAGAGCTCTGAGACAGGATTGTGTCGAGGCACAGATCTGGGGAAGGGTACCAAAACATTTCTGCAGCATTAAAGGTCCCAAAGAACACAGTGGCCTCCATCATTCTTAAATGGAAGAAATTTGAAACCACAAAGACTCTTCCTAGACATGGCCGCCCGGCCAAACTGAGCAATCAGACAAGAAGGGCCTTGGTCAGGGATGTGACCAAGAACCCGGTGGTCACTCTGACAGAGCTCCAGAGTTCCTCTGTAGAGACCTTCCAGAAGGACAACCATCTCACTCCACCAATCAGGCCTTTTATGGTAGATTGGCCAGACAGAAGCCACTCTTCAGTAAAATGAACATGACAGCCCGATTGTCGTTTGCCAAAAGGCACCAAAAGGACTCAGACCATGAGAAACAAGATTCTTTAGTCTGATGAAACCAAGATTGCACTCTTTGGCCTGAATGCCAAGTGCCACTTCTGGAGGAAACCGGGCACCATCTCTACGGTGAAGCATGGTGGTGGCAGCATCATGTTGTGGGGATGTTTTCAGCTTGCAGGCTCTTGAAGACTAATCAAGATCGAGGGAAAGATGAACGGAGTGAAGTACAGAGAGATCCTTGATGAAAACCTGCTCCAGAGCGCTCAGGACTTCAGACTGGGGCGAAGGTTCACCTTCCAACAGGACAACAACCCTAAGCACACAGCTAAGACAATGCAGGAGTGGCTTCGGGACAAGTTTCTGAATGTCCTTAAGTGGCACAGCCAGAGCCCGGACTTGAACTCGATCGAGCATCTCTGGAGAGACCTGAAAATTGCTGTGTAGCGAGCTGACAAAGCTTGAGAGGATCTGCAGAGAAGAACAGGAGAAACTCCCCAAATCAGGTGTGCCTCGAGTCTAAAGGCACTGCATGTATATTTGATAATGTAGACTATATAACTGTATGACTGATTCTCAATCTATGTTTAAGAGGAAATATTGCTAATTTCAATGGATTCTGGCAAGTGTACGACTTCAGAAAAGAAGAAGTTGTACATAACATTCTGAGTTATGTTTTATGAGGAGCTCTAATAAACTACTTCTCTAACTTAGTGTTGACCACTTTTACAGCTTTTTCCCTTCATTTTTTGGGAGGTGTGTATGTTTTTGTGTTTGCTTGTGTGTTTTTGTGTGTGGGCGTGTGTGTGTGTCGTCTCACCTTGCAGTCCTCCTTGAGCAGTGACCAAGTAATGAACTCCAGTAAGGGCAGGAGGTTGATCAGTCTCTTCTTCCTCAGACCCAGCAGACGCAGAACATTGCCTAGCTCATTGCTCTGCACCCCACAACGCTGTGTAGACAAACACATGGCCAGACAGACGTTAATACCAAGTAATCTCTATCCTATCACACTTTTTAGCCCTTATGCTAAATGGTATCTATTTGGTAGCAAATCTGCAGATAGCAGTTAACCAATGCTGTTTGAATGCTAGGTTATACAAATTGCTATCCGTTTGGAACACAGTTTTTCCCCCATTTCCATCCTCGGTAATGTCCCTTTGTTTCTCATATACATTTGTATCCTTGACCTTGACCCGTCACCCCTGACCTCTCACCTCTGAGGCGCTCTGCAGCTCCTTGGCCCACTCCATGATCCTCTGCTGCACTTCCTCATCGGGATCCATCTCGCCATCCTTGTTTTCTTCTTCCTCCTCCTCCTCACATCTCTCCTGCACCCAGGGCCTAGCCTTCGCCAGCTGAGGAGGCACAGAGGAATACAGTTGAAGGTTTTCAGTCACATTCAACGTAATTTATTTATGAATCAATTCTGTCTGAATTTAAGCATGCTCCCTCTTATTCTCTCGCTCTCCCTCTCTCTCCATCCCCTTCCGGAGGATCTGAGCCCTAGGACCATGCCTAAGGACTACCTGGCCCGATGACTCCTGGCTGCCTCCAGTCCACCTGGTTGTGCTGCTACTCCAATTTCAACTGTTCTGCCTGCGACTATGGAACCCTGACCTGTTCACTGGACATGCTACCTTGTCCCGGGCCTGGTGTTTATGACTCTCTCTCTCTCTCTGCTGTCTTGACCTCTGAATGACCCTGCTCGTCAGCTGTGAACGTTTGAACATCTTGAAGAACAATCTGACCTTAATGGCCATGCACCATCTCCACCCGGCACAGCCAGAAGATGACTGGCCAGCCCTCAGAGCCTGGTTCCTCTTTAGGTTTCTTCCTAGGTTCCTGCCTTTCTAGGGAGTTTGCCATAGCCACCGTGCTTCTACATCTGCATTGCTTGTTGTTTGGGGTTTTAGGCTGGGTTTCCGTGCAGCACTTTGTGACATCCGCTGATGTCACAAGAGCTTTATAAATACATTTGATTAATTGATAGTTATGATACTTCAAGCGAACATTTGATAGAGTACACACAACAAAAAAAAAGTCAGTATTCGTTTTTTTTCTCGCCTTGTCGACGCTGTTGAGCTCATTGGCCCACAGCACAATGAGTTTCCTGCTCTCTTCCAGACTGCGTTCTGTTTTCAGTTCCACCGGGGTCTCTCCTTTACTGGTGCCCTTCCCCGCATCACTGCCACTCTGCAACAAGACAACACAGCAACCAGGTCAATACCATACTGTACATTCTCAATAGTGTGTATAGCTATCTCATCTCAATCACCTTAATGTCAAAGCAATGTTGTAGAAATTCCTGCAAAAAGGCAAAAACAACTAGGCATCAAGTAAATTACTAGATCAAATCAATTCAAAATGGGATCAAATCAATTCAAAATGGGATCAAATCAATTCAAAATAGGATGGTTGAGAGTGTTTTTTGTTTACGTAACCCTGTTACTGCCTGGGAGGCCAGAAGCCAGGTCAGCACTCCCCGCCATATCTCCAACCCCATCTGGCCCCCCTTGCATTTCAACACGTTTTCATATCATATGCTATCTGTGAGGCCCTCGCCGACCCCCCCCTGACAGAAGCCACTCTAAGCCGGGCCTACTATTTTTCCTTCACCTCACATTTTGCATTAATACAAATAAAGGACAAAATAACACTCACTAGGTACTATCATACTAACATTGTACATGTGTATATATCTGAACTTTCTCAGTCACTGCTTTTGTTCCCTCCTCCCTTGTTCTTTCTATAGATATATATCTCCCCCTCCCCTCCCTCTCTCTCCCTTTCAGGGTCCTACTGTACCTTGCAGACTTGGGCCACCTGCTCCTTCCAATGGTTGATGAAGTGGACACATTCCTGCAGACTGCGCAGGTTCTTCATGCCATTCTGATGAGGGTGTTGCTACAAAGGACACACGCACACACATACAGTATGAATGGATGAATCAGAATTTGTTGGGTAACATAAATAAGATATTTTATTTACATAATATGCTTATGTAAATACTTGTCATTAGAATGTTTCCCTTTGGACTATAGGGTTGGCAGTTGCACTTATCCCTTCTCAGCTAGGGCTCAGTCACTTGGGGCCCGGAGAGGTCAGGCTTGTCTTCATATGTGAATGTATCTGTCAAACCATCTGGTGATATGCAGAATATCAGAAGGGGAGGAGGACAGAATGGAACATTGTCTTCTTATGTGAATGTGTCTTTACCTATTCCTAAACCATGTGAAGGGATGGCGTGATTAATGGGCAACCAATTAATTGTCTCCACAATGTCTGTACGCCAGTCACTCCCTCCTTTTCCCATTGGGGGGAGGAGTATGGCGGTGTCTGGAACCATTGTATGACCCCTCTGATGTTGCACTTGTCTTTCATAGTATATGACCTAGAGGCTCACTCCCCTCAGTGAGCTTGTCCAGGAGTGGGGTGTACTTGAGATGGGAGTATCTAGAGTTGACAATTGATATATGCCATTGGATGAGTTGGTGTTCTTGTACTATGAAGTACCAGGAACGAGATTAGAACCTCGTCTTAGAGACCAAACTGAACGATAATTTATAGCTAATGCTATCTGGCTATGGGATACTCCTCTCTCAAGTAAAAGGCCCTTTGTGAACAGTTCCTAAGATCTGTGGTTCGTCATGTAAGTTGAGAGGGGTGTATCTTGGCTATAAAAGATATTTGTATTCTTATGCAGGGACTCTCAGAATTAATTATAGACACTGAATTGATCTGAGAGTCAAAGGGCTATTGTGAAGCTCATATTATTAAAGATGAAGTTTAAGTATAACTGACTGGTGTGTGGTTTGTAACTCTCCTCATTTGGTAATACAGGAAATTGCTACGACAACAGGTAGGCAGGTAAAGGTAGAAAAACAATTGATATATGCCATTGGATGAGTTGGTGTTCTTGTACTATGAAGTACAAAGGAACATATACAGGTAGAAGAGTAGACAATTTAACAGGAAGAGTTTGGGATGGACTGGATGCTGATGTGATGCTGTGAGTGGATGGAGGTGTGTGTGCGTGCATGTGTGTAGCCTACCAATGAGCGATGTGTGGAGGGGGCACTGCTCTTGCGGGGGCTGGTAGGGGCTGAGCTGTGGGCCTGGAGGTCCTCTTCAGGAAGGTTCCAGCGCACCGCCCCAATGGATTGACTCTGGGTAGAGCTCTCCAACTTCAGCTGGGAGTTAAGCTCTGGAGGTGAAATAGTGATAAAATTAGATTAGAGTGGATGAGGGGAGGGGATGCACATACATTTTAGAGTCAGATTTAACTAAGCGTATACATTTAACTACGTCAGATTTAATTAAATCAAATGAGTTATTGCTTAAAGGCCCAGTGCAGTCAAAAATTCAATTTCCTGTGATTTATATATATTTCCACACTATGAAGTTGGAATAATACTGTGAAATTGGGAAGATTGTGATAATTCCCTTTTAGTGTAAGAGCTATTTGAAAAGACCGCCTGAAATTTCAGCCTGTTGTGGTGGGATGGAGTTTTGGCCTGCTGGCGACATCACCACATTAAATTAGTTAATAGACCAATAAGAAAGAGAGCTAGTTTTAACAGCTAGTTTTCAGTTTTCCCCTTCCCACAGACCCCTTCCAAACAGTCCTGTCAAAATTCTTGCTCGAGAAATTGCTCTTTGTTTACCCACTGAACACGTAGGTCCATTCAATGTCTATTCCATGTTGGATCAACGTAATTTCGTGAAAGGACGTGGAAAAAAATGTTGATTCAACTTGTGTGTACCCGTTGGAAAGAAGCAATTGATACATTTTTGGACCATTTTAATGGGAAACAATCACAGTAATTGTTACCAGAAATGATTTGATATTGAGAATTTTAAAAAAATTCTGCATTGGACTTTCAAAAGATAAACAATTATAAAATAGTAACTATTTGCTCTATTGTTTATTGTTAATTATTACGAAGCGGCCGAGTCCTATGAACGGATACAGTAGATAGATTCATTGTTCGATGCTTGTATTTGATGATTGCCTAACTATTGGACGATTGTGATCTATCTGATTAGATAAAGATTTAATACCATTTTGGAATCAATTAATTATCCATATTAGAACAATAGATAATTATCCATGTAGTCACATTTAATATAATGGCATGCGATTCTAAATACTCTAGTTCTGAACAAAGGTTACATACACTACCGTTCAAAAGTTTGGGGTCACTTAGAAATGTCCTTGTTTTTGAAAGAAATGCACATTTTTTGTCCATTAAAATAACACCAAATTGATCAGAAATAAAGTGTAGACATTGTTAATGTTGTAAATGACTATTGTAGCTGGAAACGGCAGATTTGTTATGGAATATCTACATAGGCATACAGAGGCCCATTATCAGCAACCAACACTCCTGTGTTCCAATGGCACGTTGTGTTAGCTAATCCAAGTTTATAATTTTAAAAGGCTAATTGACCATTAGAAAACCCTTTTGCAATTATGTTAGCACATCTGAAAACGGTTGTCCTGATTAAAGAAGCAATAAAACTGGCCTTCTTTAGACTAGTTTAGTATCTGGAGTGTCAGCATTTGTGTGTTCGATTACAGGCCAAAATGGCCAGAAACAAATAACTTTCTTCTGAAACTCGTCAGTCTATTCTTGTTCTGAGAAATGAAGGCTATTCCATGCGAGAGATTGCCAAGAAACTGAAGATCTCATACAACGCTGTGTACTACTCCCTTCACAGAACAGCGCAAACTGGCCCTAACCAGAATAGAAAGAGGAATGGGAGGCCACGGTGCACAACTGAGCAAGAGGACAAGTACATTAGAGTGTCTAGTTTGAGAAACAGACGCCTCACAAGTCCTCAACTGGCAGCTTCATTAAATAATATCCGCAAAACACCAGTCTCAGCGTCAACAATGAAGAGGCGACTCCGGGATGCTGGCCTTCTAGGCAGAGTTCCTCTGTCCACTGTCTGTGTTCTTTTGCCCATCTTAATCTTTTCTTTTTATTGGCCAGTCTGAGATACGTCTTTTTCTTTGCAACTCTGCCTAGAAGGCCAGTATCCCAAAGTCGCCTCTTATGTGAAGATGTCGTGATGCATGAGGTAAATGGTGGTCACACCAGATACTGACTGGTTATCTGATCCATGCCCCTACCTTTTTTTTAAGGTGTCTGGGACCAACAGATGCATATCTGTAATCCCAGTCATGTGAAATCCATAGATTTTGGCTTAATGAATTTATTTTAATTGACCGATTTCCTTATACTGTAGCTCAGTAAAATTGACTAAAACATAATAATTTCAAACCTTGCTTACATTTGTATATGATCACATATATACAGTGCTTTCCGGAAAGTATTCAGACCCCTTGACTTTTTCCACATTTTATTACATTACAACCGTAATCTAAAATTGAATCAATTTAAAAAGTCAACAATTTTTTTTGCTAATTTATAAAAAATACAGAAATACCTTATTTACATAAGTATTCAGATCCTTTGCTATAAGACTCGCAATTGAGTTCAAGTCCATCCTGTTTCCATTGACCATCTTTGAGATGTATCTACAACTTCATTGGAGTGTGGTAAATTCAATTGATTGGACATGATTTGTAAAGGCACACAGCTGTCTATATAAGGTCCCACAGTTGACAGTGCATGTCAGATCAAAAACCAAGCCATGAGGTTGAAGGACTCAGGATTCTGTCTAGGTACAGATCTGGGGAAGGGTACCAAAATATTTCTGCAGCATTGACAGTCCCCAAGAACACAGGGACCTCCATCACTCTTAAATGGAAGAAGTTTGTAACCACCAAGACTCTTCCTAGAGCTGGCCTCCCAGCCAAACTGAGCAATCGGGGGAGAGGGGCCTTGGTCAGGGAGGTGACCAAGTACCCGCTGGTCCTCTGTGGAGATGGGAGAACCTTCCAGAAGGCCAGCCATCTCTGAAGCACACCACCAATCAGGTCTTTAAGGTAGAGTTGCCAGACGGAAGCCACTCCTCAGTAAAAAGCACATGACAGTGCGTTTGGAGTTTGCCAAAAGGCACCTAAAGACTCTCAGACCATGACAAACACGATTCTCTGACCAATATTAAACTCTTTGGCCTGAATGCTAAGATTCACATCTTTACGAAACCTGGCACCATCCCTACAGTGAAGCATGGTGGTGAGAGCATCATGCTGTGGGGATGTTTTTCAGGGGCAGGGACTGGGAGACTAGTCAGGATCAAGACAAAGACGAACAAAGCAAAGTACAGAGAGATCCTTGATGAAAACCTCCAGAGCACTCAGGACCTCAGACTGGGGCGAACGTTCACCTTCCAACAGGACAACGACCCTAAGCACACAGCCAAGACAATGCAGGAGTGGCCCAGCCAGAGCCTGGCCTTAAACCTGATCGAACATCTCTGGAGAGACCTGAAAATAGCTGTGCAGCAAATCTCCAACCTGATGGAGCTTGAGAGGATCTGCAGAGAAGAATGGGAGAAACTCCCCAAATACAGGTGTGCCACGCTTGTAGCGTTATACCCTAAAAGACTCAAGGCTGTAATCGCTGCAAAAGGTGCTTCAACAAAGTACTGAGTAAAGGGTCTGAATACTTGTGTAAATGTGATATATAATTAGCAGAAAAAGTCTAAAAACCTGTTTTTGCTTTGTCATTACGGGATATTGTGTGTAGATTGATGAGGGGAAAAAACGATTTAATCAATTTTAGAATAAGGCTGTAACCTAACAAAATGTGGAAAAAGTCTGAGTACTTTCGAAAGGCTTTGTATATATGTATAAGACAATAATGTATAACATATCTAATATATCTAATATTATAATATAATACTGTTAATAGGGAACAATACTTACTAGACACCTTCAGAATGCTCTTCATCTTGAACGTTTCCATCCTCAGTCCTGTATGGACAAGGTAGACTCTTTACAAAATATTCCACTTAACAATAGAGGCAAAGAGGCCACTGAGGATATTACTATGTATCCACATGTTGAATTTTACAAAATGGCACAACCTAATTAAAAACTGAAAGTCCACTAGCAAGCTTAGAATATACAACACAATGGTATGAAATATCTACACAAAATCGAAACGCAGATCTAAGACCAATGCCAGATGCCGTTGTTGAAGCTATGAAAATGACTTCAGTAGAGCGATATAATCTACATCATGATGAAAACTACAGCAATGGCTATGTCCTTACATCTGACGAAATGATAAAGAATGAAACATTTGAGATAAAAATCCCCAAATTCTAAATTCTACCCTATGCATGTAGGTCGGGCTGGTGCGCGGTCGTGGTGGTGGTGGTGTTAAGACTGGACAGCAAACCCTGCTCATCTACTGTTTTTGTTACATGCTGAGGTGGTTTAATCTTTGGACCTTTTATGGTGCTTGGGAAAGCGAGAAGGAGGGGGGATCTTTCTGCAGGTATAATCAGCCTACCTTCCCAGAAATCCATATTGGCTATACCATGAGGAGAGCGCGTGAGATTCTAGTCTAGCGATAAGGGGTCACACGTTGATTACATAAAGTGACACAGAATTACCATCTTTGGCTCCGTTTACACAGGCAGACCAATTCTGATCTTTTTTCCTTTAATTGGTCTTTTGACCAATCAGATCAGCTCTGAAAACAGGAGTGAAAGTAGATTTCTTACCTTACACCCAAGTTCGAGCACACATTTTTTTGTATAGCCAAGATGTCCAGTGGAGGCTGCTGAGGGGATGTTTTTCAGGGGCAAGGACTGGAAGACTAGTCAGGATCAAGACAAAGACGAACAAAGCAAAGTACAGAGATCCTTGATGAAAACCTCCAGAGCTCTCACCTCCTCAGACTGGGGCGAACGTTCACCTTCCAACAGGACAACGATCCTAAGCACACAGCCAAGACAATGCAGGAGTGACCTAGCCAGAGCCTCATAATAATGGTTGGAACGGAGCAAAAGGAATGGCATCAAACACATGTAAATCATGTTTGTTTTTTTATTTTTTTTATTTTTTAATTTACCCCCCTTTTTCTACCCAATTTCCAATTTTCGTCCACTGATTCCGCTCCATCCTTTACCACAATCCCACCCTCCCAAATTAAGGTGCCACCAACCTCCTGTGGTTTAATCAAAGAATTACATAGGCCTACACAATCCCTATTCAGTTCATATATGATCTCTGTGTGCCTAGTAGCCTAGGCCTAATAAAGATTTGTCATTTCACTTTAATCATGCATTCATTACCTTTTAATGTGGCATAAACACAGCCTGTCATGATGTTAACATCTGATTGTCAAACATTCACTTCAAAAACATTCACTTCGTTTTGTTGTTTTGTATTAGTTTTGTTCAGTGTTCGATCTTCCATTCAAAGAAATATGTACACTTACCACGCTGCGCCTTGGTCTCCTCCATATGACAACCGTGACACCGTGCTTACTGAGGTATAGCCTATACTGTCGCCGTGAAATGTCATTTTAGGAATGCCCATCTAAAACATCAAAACGCTTACAAACCCCAAGACAAAACACACCACATAAATAAACCCACGTCACACCCTGGCCTGACCAAAATAATAAAAAAAACACAAAATACATTTACATTTACAAATACATTTCAACTCAGTTTTTCACAATTCCTGACATTTAATCAGAGTAAGATTTCCCTGGCTTAGGTCAGTTAGGAACACTTTAACAATGTGAAATGTCAGAATAATAGTAGAGAGAATGATTTATTTCAGCTTTTCTTTCTTTCATCACATTCCCAGTGGGTCAGAAGTTTACATACACTCAATTGGTATTTGGTAGCATTGCCTTTAAATTGTTTAACTTGGGTCAATAGTTTCAGGTAGCCTTCCACAAGCTTCCCACAATAAGTTGGGGGAATTTTGGCCCATTACTCCTGACAGAACTGGTGTAACTGAGTTGTTGTCCTTAAGCCATTTTGCCACAACTTTGGAAGTATGCTTGGGGTCATTGTCCTTTTGGAAGACCCATTTGCGACCAAGCATTAACTTCCTGACTGATGTCTTGAGATGTTGCTTCAATATATCCACATAATTTTCCTCCCTCATGGTGCCATCTATTTTGTGAAGTGCACCAGTCCCTCCTGCAGCAAAGCACCCCCACAACATGATGCTGCCACCCACGTACTTCACGGTTGGGATGGTGTTCTTCGGCTTGCAAGCCTCCCCCTTTTTCCTCCAAACATAACAATGGTCATTATGGCCAAACAGTTCAATTTTTGTTTCATCAGACCAGAGGACATTTCTCCAAACAGTACAATCCTTCCCCATGTCCAGTTGCAAACCGTAGTCTGGCTTTTTTATGGCGGTTTTGGAGCAGTGGCTTCTTCCTTGCTGAGCAGCCTTTCAGATTATGTCTATGGGACTCGTTTTACTGTGGATAAAGATACTTTTGTACCTGTTTCCTCCAGCATCTTCACAAGGTCCTTTGCTGTTGTTCTGGGATTGATTTGCACTTTTCGCAACAAAGTACGTTAATCTCTAGGAGACAGAACGTGTCTCCTTCCTGAGTGGCATGACGGCTGAGTGGTCCCATGGTGTTTATACTTGCGCACTATTGTTTGTACAGATAAATGTGGTACCTTCAGGTGTTTGGGAATTTCTCCCAAGGATAAACCAGACTTGTGGATCTGAGGTCTTGGCTGATTTCTTTTGATTTTCCCATGATGTCAAGCAAAGAGGCACCGAGTTTGAAGGTAGGCCTTTAAATACATCCACAGGTACACCTCCAATTGACTCAAATTATGTCAATTAGCCTATCAGAAACTTCTAAAGCCATTACATAATTTTCTGGAATTTTCCAAGATGTTTAAAGGCACAGTCAAATTAGTGTATGTGAACTTCTAACCCAATAGAATTGTGATACAATGAATTATAAGTGAAATAATCTGTCTGTTAACAATTGTTGGAAAATTACTTGTCATGCACAAAGTAGATATCCTAACCGACTTGCCAAAACTATAGTTTGTTCACGATAAATTTGTGGAGTGGTTGAAAAACGAGTTTTAATGACTCCAACCTAAGTGTATGTAAACTTTCGACTTCAACTGTATACTGTAGCTCAAAAAGTAATACTAAGGGTATGTTGTGTAGTAAGCTGTTAGCTGCTCATGTGCCTCACCCTAATTATTTGGTCCCTTTCCCCTCAGAAATGTGTCTAATGTTCAGACTTGGTGGTGCACATGTAGCCTATAGCTTGTTTTAGAGAAATGTAATAATCAAATATTGTAAGAGCTTTCATTGTCTGCATATAAGCATCCTTTGTTTATTCTAGGGTTCTGACTTGCTGTACAGGGAGAATACTGTAAGAACCGCTCATCTTTTGAATTCTGTCTCTGTACATTTCAAAAGTGCTGAACAAATATTTATATTGTCTATCTGTCCTAGCTCGCTCATTAACGTCTTATTCGAAATTACGGATTTTCCCTTATCCGCTTGTCGTCCCCTTATGCCATAGTTTGTACATCTCAGTTGTCAGTAGAAACCAAATTTGTTTAAGCAAGTCAGCCATATCAGCTATATTTTTTTTAAAGGCAGTAATTTAGGCTGAATTAACTGTTTCGCTGTCAGACAAGGCTCCGCTGATAGCCAGGTGTAGCAGTGGTAAGGATTCACTCCATGGTGCTGAAAAGAAAGCTCTGCTGTTGGGACAGCTTTATGTAGGCCCTAACAGTTTGTGTATCTCTCTCCTTCTGAATAAACAACCATAAATCTGCCTGGTTGGCAAACCCAATCTGAACTTTGTTGCTGCTAAGTATTGCCCTGCTGTTGCTAAGACAAAAGGCAATAGCTATCATAAATTTGATAGATACGAATGCAAAGGTGGTTCTTTGCATCATGCATCATCTTGACCAGTCATAGTCACATCTGAATTACTTACTGATACTTGGAACTGGGAATTAGTGTCTAGTTGGTTTGCCAGGTGAAATGTCGCAGTGAATGGCCCAGAAAGGGGTTAAGGCCACTGTACGTCGGATTCAGTCTTTTACGATACAAACTGTACATCGGATTCAGTCGTTTACGATACAAACTGTACGTCGGATTCAGTCTTTTATGATAATTACATGTCACACTGTGCGATGTTCCCAAATTAAACTCTTGTGATCAACCTGGACAGATTGTGCAATTTGCTTCAGTTTGGTCGTCACATTCTGCGGTTGGCTTGGAAGCCTACGGTTGGCTTGGGAGCCTACTTCAGCCGACATAGGCGGCTACATCAACTGCAGGGGTGCATTTGATCTGCACATGTGGCAGCACCAGCAGCTCAAGCCTCCTCTATGCTTATGCACAAGTTAATTGAATTTGGAAAAACTAAAAGTATACATCTTACTAACTTTATATGTCAGAATCAAATATGCTTACCAAAAATAACATGGTTGCTCTGGTAGAACATTTATTTGGATTAGCAATTTTGTGAATTTATCAAAGTCCCATCAGGTAACTGTCAGAGGGAACAACCCCCCATCCACATCGATGGAACAGTAGTGGAGAGGGTAGCAAGTTTTAAGTTCCTCGGCATACACATCACAGACAAACTGAATTGGTCCACTCACACAGACAGCATTGTGAAGAAGGCGCAGCAGCGCCTCTTCAACCTCAGGAGGCTGAAGAAATTCGGCTTGTCACCAAAAGCACTCACAAACTTCTACAGATGCACAATCGAGAGCATCCTGGCGGGCTGTATCACCGCCTGGTACGGCAACTGCTCCGCCCTCAACAGTAAGGCTCTCCAGAGGTCTGCACAACGCATCACCGGGGGCAAACTACCTGCCCTCCAGGACACCTACACCACCCGATGTCACAGGAAGGCCATAAAGATCATCAAGGACATCAACCACCCGAGCCACTGCCTGTTCACCCCGCTATCATCCAGAAGGCGAGGTCAGTACAGGTGCATCAAAGCTGGGACCGAGAGACTGAAAAACAGCTTCTATCTCAAGGCCATCAGACTGTTAAACAGCCACCACTAACATTGAGTGGCTGCTGCCAACACACTGACACTGACTCAACTCCAGCCACTTTAATAATGGGAATTGATGGGAAATGATGTAAATATATCACTAGCCACTTTAAACAATGCTACCTTATATAATGTTACTTACCCTACATTATTCATCTCATATGCATACGTATATACTGTACTCTATATCATCGACTGTATCCTTATGTAATACATGTATCACTAGCCACTTTAACTATGCCACTTTGTTTACATACTCATCTCATATGTATATACTGTACTCGATACCATCTACTGTATCTTGCCTATGCTGCTCTGTACCATCACTCATTCATATATCCTTATGTACATATTCTTTATCCCCTTACACTGTGTACAAGACAGTAGTTTTGGAATTGTTAGTTAGATTACTTGTTGGTTATTACTGCATTGTCGGAACTAGAAGCACAAGCATTTCGCTACACTCGCATTAACATCTGCTAACCATGTGTCTGTGACAAATAAAATTTGATTTGATTTGACTTCCACCGAAGGTAGTTCCTCTCCCTGTTCCTTCCTCTCCCTGTTCAGGCGGTGCTCCTCTCCCTGTTCCTTCCTCTCCCTGTACCCTGCGGTGCTCCTCTCCCTGTTCCTTCCTCTCCCTGTACAGGCGGTGCTCCGCTCCCTGTTCCTTCCTCTCCCTGTACAGGCGGTGCTCCTCTCCCTGTTCAGGCGGTGCTCCTCTCCCTGTTCCCTCCTCTCCCTGTTCAGGCGGTGCTCCTCTCCCTGTTCCTTCCTCTCCCTGTTCAGGCGGTGCTCGGTGGTCGGAGTCTCCGGCCCACTAGCCATCACCAATCCTTTTTTTCTTTTCTGTTTGTTTTGTCTTTGGTTCTTTCACACCTGGTTTCGTTTGCCTTAATTTCTGTGTGTATATATTTACCCTGTTACCTGCCTAGGTTTGTGCGGGATTATTTCATTTGTGATGAAGGTCGGTGAGATTTTTTATTTTCAAGCATTTAAGACTGTTATTTGTTTGTTCCTCCTTGCGTGAGTAACGGGTGTCTCTGTTGTCGAGGGCGTTTGACTTTTGTATTGTGCCATATCTGTGTTTGGTAGACTTGCCTATTAAAAGTACTGCATCTCAGACATCTCGGCTCTCCTGCGCCCGACTCCTTCACCTACCTCCTAACGCAACATTGTCACAGTAACCTGATTTCAGATGTGTCAAGTAAACAAGATTATTAGGAAATAGTTTTCTTGCAAAGCATGTCAATGTTTAGATCAAACTATTTTAATAATCGGACTATTCACAACAATTGTATTATTGTGTGCATACTCAGTGCCGGAGGTGTTCCTGTTTGTTAGTCACCGGGAAAGGCTCCTAACACCAGTCACACCACATGATAAAGGCTCAACATTTCAGACACTGACAGAATTTTGTCGGCGCCCAAAACCACAAGTAGTGGTATTTAATCGTCAGACCTAGACCCTGTCACACTGAATGAGTCAAGATGTCCGACAATCGTTTACAACCTAAGAATTTGCCCAAGATGTGGAAATGTTGTTTGGGGATGGCAAAATCGTACAGTCTGTGTGGGCCTTAAAAGAACCGTAATAGTGTGTGGGTGCATGTATTGGAAGGGGGTCCTTTTACAGTTTTGAGTGTTAATCGCACACGTCAAAGGAATGAAGGCCAATATTAGCCTAATAATCTCCAGGTTGCAACAGAAACCAACGGTCACCTCCACTTCAGGACAGACAATCAGTCCCCAGTCAAAGACGATAGACATTAGCTAGATATACACTTTAAGAACATAAACATAGGCTATCTCTGACGACCCCAACAGTAGCCCCTGGAGGTTAACGTTTATGGAAGGTTCATTCCCTCAGGTGTAGGTGGGGTTAACCCGTTAAGTGTTTATCCAGTGATGGAAAAAGTGAAACAACCAAGGAACTTCTCACCATGCAGGTGAAAGGTCAAAATGGATTGATTATTCCAATGAGGAAAACAAACAGGGGAGAATAGGTTCCGGTAATAAAAACATAGTCACTTAATGGATGTGTCCCAAAAGGCACCCTATTCCCTACATAGTGCACTACTTTTGACCTTATGGACCCTGGTCAAAAGTAGTGCACTATATAGGGAATAGGGTGCCATTTGGAACGCAGACAATGTCATAGTGAGAGCTGACGAAGCCACCCGCTGTACGGGTTCTTTCAGTTTCCATTTATTTTCATAAACTGTAGCCTACTAAAGGTCTTATTTGAATATGTCCCTGTAATTCATAAACAAATGTAAAAAACAACACAAAAAAAAACAAAAAAAGACAAAAGCAAACAAATTAACTTTATAGGCTTTGTGGAATATCATCTTGGCTTTAAATAAGACCACTA